>NW_007249341.1:85990-97036 GCF_000164805.1 Carlito syrichta | reverse complement strand
CGGCTGATTTTTTGTTTTATTGTAGAGATGAGGTCTCGCTGCCCAGGCGGGTCTCGAACCAGCAGGCTCAGACAATCCACTCACCTCAGTCTCCCAAAGGCGCGGATTACAGGCTGAGCCACCGAGCCCGGCTTATTTTTTGTTTTTATAAAAGCAACCTCTGGCCAGGCTCAGTGGTGCATGCCTGTAATCCTAGCACTTTGGGAGGCCCAGGTGGGAAGATCACTTAAGCCCAGGAGTTCAACCAGTAGGACCTCATCTCTACAGAAAATCAAAACATTAGCCAGGCGTGGTGGCACACACCTACAGCCCCAGCTACTCAGGAGGCTGAGGCGGAAGGATCACCTGAGCCCAGAAGTTCGAGGCTGCAGTGAGCCAAGACTACACCACTACACTCCAGGCTGGGTGAGAGTGAGGTCCTGACTCAAAACAAACCAGTAAAAACCAACCTCCACTGCGTTACTTGGCTTGGCCCCTGCCTCCTCTCTCTGCCACACTTGACCATTCGCAGAGGCCCAGGTCAACTCCCAGGAGCTCGAGACAAGTCCAGGCAGCCCCTTGGCAAGAACCCTGGCCCTAGCCTCGTGCCCCTTGGCGGGGATGGACGGCACAGGGAGAACTTCTGGACAAATTACTCCAGGAGCTGGGGACATGTGGAATGACTCTGGGTGTTGGGGTCTCTCCAGGCCAGAGAGAGGAAGCCTCGGCAACCACTGGGCTGCCCTTCCCAGAAGCCACTGAGGTGACACGAGGCCCTCTTGATGGCAGAGTGGGGACTTCCCAAGTTCTACCCTTCTGCCTCCTCCCTTTCCCTAGGGCAGAGCCCCCTGGGCTCCAGAAACTCTTGGTGAAGTAGGAGCATTCCCAGGAGAAACAAGGTCATAGGGGAGATGCAGAAGTGATGGGAAAGAGAGGGGTGCTGTGTCTGTGTCTGGGGGGTTTCCCAAGGGAACCCCAGCCTCTGTTGGCCCTGCCTCCATGTTTTGTCCTGGGAACCCAAGGTGCCCAAGTCTGGAAAGGCCATTCCCCGGCAGTTTAAAGACCACGAATCAAACCCAACAGCCCACAGATGGGGAATAGAGCCCCCAAGAAGAGAGAGCACTTGCTCAAGACCAGTGGCAGCCAGGGAGAGGACCTGGTAACAACAGCAAGTACAGACATATGCAGATGGGTAGCAATCCGTGAGGGGCCATGGGAATAACAGCAACCCCTCCCACATGGACTCTGGGCTTGAGCACGTAACCGGCTTTGGCCAATGGGACAGCAGCAAGTGAGAAATCGGCAGAGACTCAGAAAGCATCATGCACTGGGGTTCCCAGGGCAGCTCCTGAAAGCCCAAAACCACCACCATGTGAACAGGCCCCAGTCATCGCAGCCACCGCAAACTGACCACCATAGCTGACCTACCAGCTCAGTCCCCTAAGATCAGCCAAGCCCGGCCTGGCCCAGCCCAGAAGAACCACCCAGATGAGCCCAGCCCAAATTATGGTCCTTCCTCGTACCACGGGAATTGGCTCCAAAACCCCCACAGACAAGACCCTGACATAAAATGGCACAGTATTTGCATATAACCCACACAAATCCTCCCTGTATGCTTAAAATCTCTAGATGATAATACCCAATATACTATAAATACCATGTAAATAGTTGTTCTGTATTGTTTTTAAAATTTTGGCCAGGCATGGTGACGCACACCTGTAGTCTCAGCACTTTGTGCAGCCGAGGCTGGAGGGTTGCTTGAGCCTAGAATTCGAGACTAGCCTGGGCAATACAATGAGACTTTGTCTCTACAAAAAAATTTTAAAATTAGCAGGGCATGGTGGTGCACCCATAGGTCTAGCTACTCAGGAGGCTGAGGCAGGAGGATCACTTGAGCCCAGGATCCAAGGCTGCAGTGAGCTGTGACTGTGCCACTGCACATCAGTTTGGGAGACGGTGAGACCTCGACTCAAAAAAACCAAAGTTGTATTATTTTTTATTGTTGTATTGTTTTTGTTTTTTCAGATGACTCTCTCTCTGTAATTAGTTGAATCCTTGGGTGTGAAACCTGCAGAAGGAGGGCTAACTACACAGACATGCTGAATATCATGTGCTAAATATACGACTGCTGCTTGAAGCCACTAAGTCGGGAGTGATCTGCGAAACAGCAAAACCCGACTGACACAGGCTTCCCAGGGTCAAGCACTCCCCCGACATTCCACACACATCAGCTACTGTGACCTTTGCAGCCCTTGACCTGGAAATGCAAGTCTGGTCTGGATGGCAGTGAGAACCCTGAGGCACAGAGAGGTTAGGTATCTGGCCTGAGGTCACACACCCAAGCTGTCTGGACCCAGAGTCCTTCATGAAGGGGGCTTCCTTCTCAGTTGCTGTCCTGTGTGGGACCCCAGCACCCCACGGAGAAACTGTCGCCGCTTGATCCCCACGCCCCCGAGCCAGGCCCCATCTGTCCGCCAGGGCCCGGGGCCCAGCCAAGGCTGCCCCACCAGCCTTACCGCCCGGATCTCCCTCTCCAGCAGCTTGCCCGAGCACGAGTAGGTGTTGTCAATGAAGGGGCAGGAGACCTCCGCCTCCTGGCTGCTGCGGATGGTGCCCTGCAGGCACTCCCTGGGGGAGGAAGGGAGTCAGAGTCACCTGAACCCTGGCCTCTGAGGACTCCATCCTTCCACGGGAGGCACAGCCCCAGCGACCTTCTCCGTCACCCCAGGGAGACTTCTCAACAGCCGCCTCCTTCCCACACCTCTCACCGATTCACCACCAAGCCTCCACCCCACTTCCGCCCCAGCCCCATCACCCCTTGCCTGGATGACTGCAGGAGCCTCCTCAGCGGGCTCCTGAGTCAACCGGGCCCCGGCAGCCAGGTCCTCCCAGTGACCCCCATCCCACGCAGAACAAATCCCAACTCAGCCCTGGGCTCCGACCTCCCTGGTCTCCTTCCACAGGCCAGGCCCAAGCCCGCAGCAGACCTGGCGGTCTCTGCTCCCAGGCTCCCTTCTCGGACACTTGCCGCCACCCTCCCTGGGGAGGGCCCCTGTTGTCTGCGTCACAGTCCACTGTGCTAGGCATGGGACACAACTGCTACTGACATCCATCAGTGGGGCTCTAACCCCAGCTTCCCCACTGGAATGGAAGCTCCGGGTGGTGGCATGGCACCGGGCACCAGGGGCCGCTCCAAATGTCTGTTGTGGTGAGTGCGTGTACTCCACACCCAGAAGTGGAGGGGCCAAGGCAGACTCGGAGAGGGACAGACACCACAGCTAGGTAGAGGGCCAGCGCTTCGCTTGAGCAGTGAGAGGGAGGCCACAGAGCCAGAGGCCTGGGTTCCCCTCCGGGCTGCTTCTCTCTCGAGCTGTGTGGCCCTGGGGAAGTGCCTGTCCTCTCTGCAATATGTTCATCTGCAGCACGGAGGCAAAGCCTACCTGGCAGGTCTTTTGAGCGTCCAGAGAGATCGGAGCACAGGGCCCCACCCACTTCCAGCCCTGCTCCATAAACGCCACACTGCTGGGGGCGGGGCTGGGGGCCGCACCTGCAGAAGGTGTGCAGACACTCCCGCAGCACCACTGCCTCACCGGGCCCCAGCGCCGAGTAGCACACGGGGCACTCGGCGGGCTCGGTGTTCAGCACCAGGCTCCTCTGTTCCAGCTGGACGTGCTGCAGGTAGTTTCCCTCCTGCTGCTGCTGCTTCCGCTGGGCACACGGGGCGGGGCCACGGGGCAGGTCAAGGTCTCAGAGTTGGTCAGACCATGAAGGGGCAGGGCCAGACGGGCAGGGGGGAACCCTGGCGGGGGGTGAGGTGGGGGGGGTGGGGGGGGTGGGGGCTGGGGCAGGCGAGGTCAGGGAGGGGGGATCGGGAGCCGGGCTGCAGAGGCGGGGAAGCCAGGGCGCAGCCAGGAGTCTGCACCACCAGGTGAGGGACTGACGCGGCAGGGAAGGAGGGGCAGGGTCTGAGTGGGGAGCAGGAAGCAGTACTACCAAGAAGGGCAGGGCTGGGGAGGGAGCAGGCTCAGGGGTAGGGAGGGACAAAGCCAGGGGTTAGAGCCAAGCTACAGATGGGAACAGGAGTCAGCTGTGGCCAGGGTCCATGGAAATGAAAGCGGTGGGGGTGCAGGACACGTGAACAGAACGGGGGACACTGGGGGACGATGTGTCACCAGTGGGTGTCATGATGAGGCAGCTAAGGGACAGGACAGAGGCGAGGAGGTCAGGGTGGACCATGCCAGAGAGGAGGGGGTCAGGAAGCAGGGCCCAGGGTGAGGCTGAGGGGACAGCAGGAGTGAGGTCACAGGCAGATGGGGTGGAGGTGTGTGTGGTCATGGCTAGGGTGCTGGGTCACAGCCCAGGGTCACTTGTATGCACAAGGTGTGTCAAGGCTGGGGCAGAGTCACTGCCTATGTGGGAGCAGGACATGTCACCGTCGGGGGCAGGGTCTCAACCCCAGGGCGACCTCCAAGAGAGGACAAGGCACAGCCAAGTGCAGGGTCACGGCCAGCAGCGAGGTTAGAAGGGGGCAGCAGCAATGTGCAGGCACCTCCCTTCCTGGCCTACCTCCCACACAGGGGGCCTCACACACTGCAGGTGTCTGTCCAGGGACGCCGCACCCACCTGCTGGTACTGGCGCAGTGCCTCCTCCTCGCCGGCCAGGCGCGCCCGCTCTTCCTCATCAGGCTGGTACGAGGTGGGAACCTGGTAGGCCTCAGGCCGCGCCCGGCAGCACATCTCACAGCCAGGCCGCGTGGGCTTATTGATGAAGGTGCACCCTGGGCACTGCCAGCCCACCTGGGAACAGAGGCAGCGTCAGGCTGGGCAGGGCAGAGCAGGGCAGGGACGCACACGGGGGCGGCTTACCGGTGGGGGCTCAGGCTCCCCATCTGACGGTGCCTGGCCCGGCTCCTGAGGGGCCCCAGGCTTTGGGGGTGCTGGCTCCAGGGGACCCCGTGGCTGCAGAGTGAGGTCCTTGAAGCCCAGATCTGTGGAGAAGGGTTGAGGGTGGTGGGTCCATGTAGCCTCCACCCTCCACCCTGGGAGCCAGTCAGGCAGACCCCTCTCTATGCCCCCTCCTCCCTGCCAAGCGGGCATCCTGGCTTCCACAAGGTCAGGGTCCCTACTCCGCCATCAATGTGCCTGTGTCCTCTGGGCCTCCAAATTCTGCGGAAAACCCACCCTCCTGTGTCACACCAACAACACCACAGCACCTCTGAGGTAGTCCTGCCAGGCATGAACCCCAGGGTCCACAGGAGGAAACATGGGTCCAAGAAACAAAACCAGCTGGACTCTTGGAAAGGGACTGAGGGACAGAGACGGCCGAACGCCAAGTCCCTTGCTACAAAGCCCAATCATGGGACAAAATCTCAGTAAGAGCTACAGATGAGAGATAATAATAATAATAGTACCGCAGCATGCTGATGTCCTGAACATTGGGATGGCTATATGTGGTGACATAAGAAACAGCCTTTCTTTTAAAGAGCTATAACCGGCAGTGTTTAGGGACAGGGCTATCATGTCTATAACCTACTCTCGAAAAGGTTCAAAAAGGAAAACATTTTGTAGGAAGAAAATGATAAAGTAGAGCATTTGTGGTGAGTGCTGACCCAGGGAACCTACATGGGAGCCCCAGGGAAGTTCTTTGTACAATTTGGCAACTTTTCTGCAGGTCTGAAATACTTCAAGAGCAAAAAACGTACAACAAATACTAGTTACCATCATCATCACCATCACACCCAATTTATAAATTCAGCAACTGAGGAGGGAGACAGGGATGAACTTTCCCCAGGTCAGGCAGCTGCCAGAGCGGGACCAGTCCCGCCCCCAGCCAGCTGTTCTCACCAGGTCTCTGAAAGCCTCCCTCCCAGGCGTCTCACGTCCCCTCCTCTCTGGCCACTCCCTCTCTGGCCACTCCAGGTGAGTTCTCGACTGCGTGCCAGTGCCCGGGGCTCCGTGCTACCTGCCCGGGGCCCCCTGGTTGAGCGCAGCCTCGGTTCCCCTGCGGGGGCACAGCCTCACCCTCCAGCATTCGCAGCTGCCGCTCCCGCTGCAGCTCCTGGGGGCTGAGGGAGGTGTTGCGGGCCGACAGCAGATAGAGGTAAGCACTGTCCCCATTCCGCCGCACGCCGTGGGAGTGCAGGGTCTCCTGGTCGCGAGCCAGCCGCTGCCCGATCACCCACTGCTGCAGGGTTGGCGGGAAGCCGTAGTCCAGGAAGACCTGGTGGGGCCCCAGGAGAAGGAGAGTGGGCAGGGAGGGCCGCAGCAGAGAGGGGAGGAGCGAGGGGGAGGAGGCCCTCACTCACCATGTCCTTGAGGGAGGACACCGTCATGTCAGGGCGCACCGTGAGCCAGATGGTGACAGTGTGCAGCTGCGCGTCCTCCACGCTCACCCACAGCCTGTGGAGGGGAGCGGGCAGGGCTCTGGTCACAGGTCCAGCCTCAGCCACCAGCAACAAACGCGTGCATGTTTGCACACAGGCACACGCACGTGCAGTACACAGGCACATGCCACCCCCCGTCTGGGTGAGGCACCTTCCCTGGACTCCAGCATTCTGTGCATCTTGGAACCCACTGCTACACCCACTCCCCACGGCTCTGGAGCGAACTCACACGGCACACGAGGGCCCGGCAACTGGTGCCTCCCGCCTCCTCCCACCTCCCCACCCCTGCTCCTCGGCCAGACAATGAGCCTTGACGGCCCGAGTGCCAAGATCACACAATGCACTTCAGTCAGGAACTCATTTACTCCTCTTAGCCACCCCTGAGGTGGGAACTGTCTGTCCCTTTTTTACAGATAAACACACGAGGCACAGATGGGTCACTGGGATTCTGCCAAACTAAGAAATAACTGCTAGAGGCAGGGTTTAAATCCAAACGGTGTCATTCCAAAGACAGTAGTTTTAACTTCCTCGAGGATCTGTCAAGCTTTTTAGAAAATCAAACACATGAAAAGGAAGAACTAAGATGAAAGAACAGAATGTAATCCTGAATGAAACAGAGATGACATAGGGCAGGGGTCCCCAACCTCTGGGCTGCAGGTTGTCTGGGGCCTGTTAGAAACCTGGCCACACAGCAGGAGGTGAGTAGTGATCCAGTGAGGGAAGCTTCACCTGTATTTACAGCTGCTAATGGTTCCCAATCGCCTGTATTACCACCTGAGCTCCTGCTGTCAAATCAGCATTAGACTCATGTAGGAGCATGAATCCTACGTGTGAGGGAACTAGGTTATGCACTCCTTATGAGAATCTAATGCCTGATGATTCCCCACCCCCATTCATGGAAAAACTGTCTTCCGTGAAGGCAGTCCAATGCCAAAAAGGTGGAAGTGTTGATGTAGAGTACAAACCAATAACAACATTAAAGTCTATCTACTATCTTCAGAGAGATTCAGGGAAATGCTGCACTCATAGAGCAAGAACAGGCAAGAAGTAACCAGAAAAAGAGTTCCTGGACATTAAAAAAGTGACTACTGGCTGGGCATGGGAGCTCAGCTGGGAGCTGTAATCCCAGCTACTTGGGAGCTGAGGAGAGAGGACTGCCTGAACCCAGGAGTTTGAGACCAGCCTGGGCAAACCTTGGTGAAGCCTTGTCTCTACATTAAAGCAAAAAAATTGGCTGGGCGTGGTGACACACGCCTACAGTCCCAGCTACTTGGGAGGCTGAGGCAGGATCACCTGAGCCCAGGAGGTTGAGGCTGCAGTGGCTGTGGGCAACAGAGTGAGACTCTGACTCAAAAAAAAAAGCAGAGTGGTTGTGTAGGAATGGGAAGTTAGGGAGGAGGCTGAAGTGTGACTGCTGATGAGTCTGAAGTTTCTTTACAGGATGATGAAAATGTTCTAAAATTGACTGTGGTGATGGCTACAGAACTCTGAATACAGTAAAAGTCACTGAACTGTACACTTCAAATGGCTGAATTATATGGATGTAAACTTTATCTCAATAAAGTTAATTAAAAAAAATGAAAAGGGACCCACCAGGAGAACTGAAAATCAGAAACTGATTTGCCTTACTTTACAGCAATAAAAAATCAGTTAAAAAAGAAAGAAAAAAGTCCACTGACACTAAGGTTTACTGAGTGATCAGCATGGGCCAAACCTTTACAAAGTGCTTCATCATCAAACTTGAGGCTCTGGGAGCAGAGACTGAGGGAATCCATCTCCCTTGTTTCCCTTGCTGAGAGAGCCCCTGGATTCTGGTCGAAAATCTGGCTGTACAACCTCCCTTGAAACTGAGTGTAGCTGGAAGAGTCATTAAGCAGAAGGCAAGTATGCAGCTTCGGAGCTGTGTTCTTAGCGGGAGTGGGGAGAGGTGCCTTGCTTCCCTCCCCTGATGTGCCTGATGGCTGGAGCTGGAACGGCCACCCTGCGCCATGAGGTGAATCTCAGAGCAGAGGCCACAAACAGCAGAATAAGGAGAAAGGAAGCGTGAATCTCCGAGAACCCTGGGGAGTAGAACCCACACATCGGGACTGACTTCTTCATGCCACTTTTATATTTTTTCCTGCTATGTAAGGCCTAACCTTCTAATACAGTACATCTCCTAATAACCTGATGCAGTAGCTACTGTTACTGTCCCATTTTAAAAATGAGAAACCTGGCTAGGTACAGTGGCTCATGCCCATAATCCCAGCACTCTGGAAGGCTGAGGTGGGAAGATTGCTTGAGTTCGGGGGTTAGAGACCAGCCTGGACAACACAGTGAAGACCTGGTCTCCACAAAAATTTAAAAAGTTGCCAGGCGTGGTGGCATGTGCCTATAATCCCAGCCACTCACGAAGCTGAGGCAGAAGGATCACCTGAGCTCAGGAAATTGAGGCTGTGGTGAGCCATGAGCGTGCCACTGCACTCCAGCCTGCGTGACAGAGTGAGACCCAACCTCAAAAAATAAAAATGAGAAAACAAACTCTGAGAGGTGAAGGGACCCGCTCTTTCTCACAACTGATCAGTGGCAGGCCTGGGGTTTGCAGCAAGGTCTCTGGACACCAGAACCTGCCATAAGCATAACTGCTCCACAGGCAAGTGTCCTGCTGCCCACCAGGGTTTGAGAAGCCTCAGGTCCCTGCCGGCCACGCGCTCCTCACCTGATGTCCCGCGTCGGGGAGACCTCAGGCTTCAGCTGCACACTCAGGGGCACTCTCTGCTCAGCCAGCCAGATGGCACACTGCATAGCCACCTGCTCATCCCCGCCGGCGACTGCCCGGGTAAGCCGCAGGGCCACCTCCTCTGCTGAAAGCCAGCACAGCGGGACATTGCAGGGAGCTGGGCGCAAGGTGGCGAGAGGAGGTGATCCTTTGCGCATGCTGCTCCCCCTTTGTCTTCTTGATTACATGTCATACTTCAGCACCCAGACTAAAAGGCTCTTTCTCTGGAAAGCCATCTCTGACACTTCCCACTCCAGGCTCATTTGGTTCCATTTTCCTTTCTACTCCCAAGGCCTCCCATACTTCTAATCACTTATCTGACAAGCATTTATTGAATTACTACTGTGTGCCACCCCTGTCCCAGGAACTGGGATTCAACAGTGATTAAATTAACAGGTCCCTCTCATGGACCTCCCTGCTCAGTGGGGAGACAATAAACAAGTTTAACAAGACAAGAAAAAAGTCAGATTGGGCCAGTGCATGGCTCACGCCGGTAATCTCAACACTTTGGAATGCTGAGGCAAGAGGATCACTTGAGTCCAGGAGTTCGAGACCAGTCTAGGCAACATAACCAGAACTCATCTCTACAAAACTTCAAAAATTAGCCAGGCGTGGTGGTGCATGCCTGTAGTCCCAGCTACTTGGGAGGCTGAGACAGAAAGATCATCTGAGCCCAAGAGGTGGAGGCTGTGGTGAGCTGTGATCTTGCCACTGCACTCCAGCCTGGAACAAAACAACAAAAACAAAAAGTCAGATTGTCTTCCTTCTTGGCAAGAAATAAACAGAGTAAGGAGTTCAGGGAAGGCCTCTAGGAGGAGGTAACACTGAAGCTGAGACCCGAAGGAGAAGGTGGATGCTTCAAGACCAAGGAGAAATGTTCTAGACGCAGAGAAGGATGAGGGCAAAGACCTTGGGCAAACAATCGTTAGAACAGAAGGGGCTGGGCGCAGTGGCTCTAGCCTGTAATCCCAGCACTCTAGGAGGCAGAGGTGAGAGGACTGCTTGAGCCCAAGAGTTCAAGACCAACACAGCAAGACCTCGTCTCTGCAATAAATCAACAAATCAGACGGGTGTGGTGTGATGTGTGCACTTGTAGTCCCAGTTACTCAGGAGGCTGAGGCGGTAGGATCGCTGGAAACCAGAAGGTCGAGGCTACAGTGGCTGTGATTGTGCCACTGCCTTCCAGCCTGGGTGACAGAGTGAGACCCCAACTCAAAAACAAACAAAAACAGAAAGAAGCCACTGGGTCTCAGTAGAGGGAGCAAGGGGGCTGGCTGAGGGGAGACCGGAGGTCAGGGGCCAGCGGCCCTGGGGTTCTGGGTTTTGTTCTAAGAACACAGAGGACCACGGGAGAGCTCTGAGCAGGGCAGTGACAAGACCTGTGTTCTACAAAGCTGCGTGCAGAGGCCAGAGGCGAAGCAAGGGCCCCTGCTCCTCAGGTCAGCCGAGGTCATCTTCCCACTAGCCCCGGAGGTCTCAAAGTTCAATGCCCTGTGCCCTCCCCCTCCGCTCCCATCTCGGCCCAAAGCTGGCCTGAGGAGGCCTCGGGGTCCCAAGACGCCCCCCTTCCAGGCCTTTCTGGTATTCGAGGCCAGGTCCTTCGGGGCCGCTTCCCACCCGAAGCCCCCCGTCACCTCCAGTCTGCGCCCACCTTGCTTGGTCTTCTCGTCCATCTGGCTGGGCTGCGCCCATGCCCCCGGGGGGGCGAGGCTCCGGGAAAACGCTCCCTTCGGGTCACCTAGGAGAGGCGGGTGGCCAGGAGGAACTCAGCTGCGGCCGGGCGGCCCCGGCGCGGCCCAAGCGCTCCCTGTGTCTCGGTGTCCCCGGCGGCAGTCGGGCAGCATTACATCGCCCGGGACCGGCCCGGCAGGGAGGGCGGGCCGGTGCCCCGCGTGGGGCGGCGAAGGGCAGGAGGAACCACGCCGA
>NW_007249341.1:70584-85401 GCF_000164805.1 Carlito syrichta | reverse complement strand
GTGTAGGCTCGCGGCTCCGCTCACAGCGGAAGAAATGAAGGCTATGTGTTTATGGCCTATCCAAGGCCACACAGCCGGGGTCTGAATCCAGGCCTGGCAGGCTTCGGAGCCTGCCCTCAGCTTGTCCGGACGCTGCCTCTCGGCGGTCACCGTCCTTTCCTTGTGCCACTGGTGAAGTCTGCATTCTCCTGGCAAAGTTTGGAAGCCCTTGGGTCTTCCAGCCTCCAGCCCCGCTTTAATTTTCCTCCTGCTCCTTGTCCCATAGATCAGCAGATCCCGTGGCCTCTACCTGCAGAGGAGATCCAGAATTCCTCACCTCCTCCGACCCGCCCCACTCTGCCTCCGTCGGTTCTGCACCATTTCCGAGTCCTGGCTTCTCCCTTTCCTCCCCCAGCTGCCAGAGTCCCGTTAAGATGTAAATCAAGCCAGGTGCAGTGGCTCTTGCCTCGAATCTCAACAACTCCAGAGGCTGATGCAGAAGGAGCGCTTGAGCCCCAAAATGGAGGCTACGGTGAATCATGATCGTTCCGTGGCACTCCAGCATGGGCAACACCCCTAGAGCAAGACACAGTCTCTAAGAATAAATAACAAAAATGAAAATCAAACCCAAGCCACTCCCCCACTCAAACGCTCTCAGCTCACTCAAAGTGAGACCCCCCCCTTAAGGCCTGCGTCTGGCCTCAACCTCTGCCTTCTCTGACTGGCCCCCTCTCGACTCAGGCCACTCAAGCCCCACTGGTCTTCTGAAGCAAGCCGACTAGGGCCACTGCACTTGCCATAACTCGAATATCCGACTGGCTCTCTCCTTCCTTTTACTTGGATCTTTCCCCAAAAGTCTTTCCCAGCTCCCCATCTGAAATTTCACAGACACGCCTGGATCCAGCATTTCATGGCCTCCTTCCTGGCTTCATTCCTCCTCTCAGCATATATCTGACAATGCATATTTTATTGATCTTGTTTTTGGTCTGTTTTTGTCTTCTAGAGGTCAGGACTTTGTTTTGCTCACTGCTGTGTTCCTGGAATCTAGAAGATTACCTAGCACATAACAGGTGTCCAATATGTTAAATGAATGAATGAATCTCAAACGTTTATCTGGAATAATTTTCTTTTTGCCTGAAACATATCCCTTAAGACAGTGTTTTTCAGCTGGGTGTGGTGGCTTAAGTCTGTAATCCCAGCACTTTGGGAGGCCAAGGCGAAAGAATTGCCTGAGCTCAGGGGTTCAAGACCAGCCTGGGCAACTTAGTAAGACCTCATCTCTACAATAAATTTTTAAAAAGCCGGGTGTGGTGGCACATGCTTGTAGTTTCAGCTACTTGGAAGGCTGAGGCGGAAGGATCGCCCAAGTCCAGCAGGTCGAGGCTGTGAGCAGTATGCCACTGCGTTCCAGCCTGGGTGACAGAGTGAGACTTCAACTCAAAAAAAAAAAAAAAAAAGACTGTTTTTCAACCTTGGCTGTATATCTGCATCACCTGGGGACATTTAAAAAATCCTGATGCTGGTCGGGCATGGTAGCTCACACTATAATCCTACTTTAGGAGGCTGAGGCATGAGGATTGCTTGAGCCCAGGAGTTTGAGACAAGCCTAGGCAACATAGTGAGATCTTTTCTCTACAGAAAAATCAAAAAATTAAGGCCGGGTACTGTGGCTCACGCATGTAATCCCAACACTTTGAGAAGCCGAGGCAAGAGGATTACCCCAGCCCAGGGGGTTCAAGACCAGCCTAGGCAACTTGGTGAGACCTCATCTCTACAATAAATAAAAAAAATTAGCTGGGCATGGTGGCATGTGCCTGTGGTTCCAGCTACTCAGAAAGCTGAGGCAGAAGGATTGCCTGAACCCAGCGGGTTGAGGCTGTGGTGGCTGTGAGTATGCCACTGCACTAAAGCCTGGGGGACATAGTAAGACTCTGACTCCAAAAAAAAAAAAAAAAATTAGCCAGGTGTGGCAGCCTGTAGTTCCAGCTACTCAGGAGGCTGCGTTGGAAGGATCACCTGAACCCAGGAGGTCAAGACTGCAGTAAGCCACGATCATGCCTCTGAACTCCAATCTAGGTGACAGAGTGAGACCCTAACTCAAAAAAAAAAAAAAATCCTGATAACCAAGCCACACCTCAGATCAATTGATTCAGAATGTCTGGGATTACAGCCTAGGCATCATGAGTTTTTAAAGTTCTCTGGTGTTTACAATGAGAAACCAAGTTTGAGAACTGCTATTTTAGAATTCTCCATAGGGATAGTCTTCTGGTGACAGATATGTTCAATTTTAGTTTGAAATCTAATTTTTTTTTTTTTTTTTTTTGAGTCAGGGTCTCACTCTGTTGCTCAGACTGGAGTGCAGTGGCAGGCTCCCGGCCACTGCAGCCTTAACCTGCTGGGCTCGAGTGATCTTTCAGCCTCAGCCTTCCAAGTAGCTGAGACTACAGGCACCTGCCACCATGCCCAACTAATATTTTTATTTTTTTGTAGAGATGAGGTCTCAAATGCCTGGGCTCAAACAATCCTTCTGCCTTGCTCCTGAAGTGCTCAGATTACAGGCACTAGCCATCGTGTTTAGCCTGAAACTTCATGTTTGATAGACATTCTCGTTGGGTACACCTGATATTTCAGCACCTTGAAAAAGGCATTGCATTGTCTTTTAGCTCTCTATTGCCATTGAGACATCATTACTTGTCAGTCTAACTGCTGTTCTTTTTATAACAGCTTTATTGAGATGTAATGTATATATTACAAAATCCATCAATTTAAAATGTACAATTTAGCCGGGTTCGGTGGCTCAGCCTGTAATCCCCCGCCTCTGGGAGGCTGAGGTGAGTGGAATGCCTGAGCCCGCGGGTTTGAGACCCACCTGGGCAACTTCGCGAGACCTCATCTCTACAAAAAATTTTTAAAAATTAGCTGGGTGTGGTAGCGCGTGCCTGTAGTTCCAGCTACCTGGAAGGCTGAGGCGGAAGGATCGCCGGAGCCCCGCAGGTCGAGGCTGCAGTGGCCAGGAGTGGCACTCCAGGAGTGGCACTCCAGTCTGGGTGACAGAATGAAACTCCAACTCAAAAAAAATAAATAAAATAAAATGTACAATTTAGGCCAGGTGCAGTGGCTCATGCCTGTAATTCCAACATTTTGGGAGGTCAAGGTGGGTAGATTGCTTGAGCCCAGGAGTTCAAGACCAGCCTGGGCAACATAGCAAGACTTCGTCTCTAAAAAAGAAAATCAGAAAATTAGCCAGTTGTGATGGTGTACACCTGTAGTCCCAGCTACTCAGGAGGCTGAGGTGGGAGAATCATCTAAGCCCCGGAAGTTGAGATTGCAGTGAGCCGTGATCGTGCCACTGCACTCCAACTTGGGCAACAGAGTGAGACACTGCCTCAAAAAATAAATAAATAAAATTATTAAAAGCATTCAGAGGAGAAGGATCAGAGATTAATTTTTCTAAAAAAAAGCATTACAACATGGATAGACCTCATAAACATGCTTAAAAAAAGCTCTCATGCAACATTATAAGATTTAATTTATGTAAAATGTCTACAGTAGGAAAATCTATAGATATATAAAGTATATTAGTGCTGGAGATTGGGAGATGGGGAAGAGGAAATGTCTCTTAATGAGTACAGGGTTTCTTTTGAGGTGATAAAAATGTTGTAAGATTATATTGTGATGATGGGTTCACAAGTCTGTAAATGTACTAAAAACGATTAAATTGTACATTTTATTTTATTTAATTTTCATTTTTATTTTGAGTCAGGGTCTCACTCTGTCACCCAGACTGGAATGCAATTGCATGATTATGTAGCTGGGACTACAGGTATGTGCCACCACGCCTAACTAATTTTTATATTTTTGGTAGAGATGGGAGTCTTGCTATGTTGCTCAAACTGAACTCCTGGCTTCAAATTCGATTTCTTGGCCTTCAAACAATCCTCCCACTTTGGCCTCCCAAAATGCTGGGATTTCAGGCATGAGCTATTGTGCTTGGCCAAGGATTTTTTTTTTTTGGGGGGGGGGAGGGTTTACACTTTTACTATGATATGTCCTTGTGTAAAATTTTATGGCATTTCATGAATCTATGATTGGTGTCTGATTCCTCCTTTATATATATAATGAGGTGGTTTCTCACCATGTTGCCTAGGCTGGTCTAGAACTCCTGAGCTCAAGTGACCTTCCCACTCTAGCCTCCCAAGCAGCTAGGGATATAGGTCCACACCATGGTGCCTGGCTGATAGCTGATTTCTGTCTCACTAATTCTCTTTTTAGTCATGTCTAATTTTCTGCTTTATCTATCTTTTGAATCTTAAAATCTTGGTTATAATTTTTTTTTTTTTTTTGGAGTTGGAGTCTCACTCTGTCGCCCAGACTGGAGCGCAGTGGCATGCTGCTCACGGCTACTGCAGCCTCAACCTGCTGGGCTCAGGCAATCCTTCTTCCTCAGTCTTCTAAGTGGCTGGAACTACAGGCACATGCAACCACACCTGACTAATTTTTTGATTTATTGTAGAGATGGGGGTCTCGCTAAGTTGCCCAGGCTGTTCTCGAACCTGTGCACCCAGGTAATCCTCTCATCTCAGCCTCCCAAAGTACTGGGATTACAGGAATGAGCCACCACACCCGGCCTATATTTTGTATTTTAGTTCTGTTAGGTTATTTTCAAATCTGTTGTAACTTGACATGATTTTCTACACTTTGGCAATAGTTTCTAGCTTGCTATCTATTTATTTAAACAGGGTAAACATTTGTGTTTCATTTTCTGTGCCTGATAATACTGATGTATGAACTTCAAGTGTGTCTGTTCCTGTTTGCTTTCATTCCTGTGGCCTTATTTTCTCCCAGTGACCCTGCCAATTCGTTATCAGCCCTGAGGTCACCCGCACAAGTTTGTGTTGGGGGCAGATTCTTTCGGGTTTTCTGGCCTTAGCTTTTGTCCTTTGAGAGCAGAGCTGGCTTTCTCCCAGTGGGTAGACTTTGTAGTCACTGAAACCTGGTTCTAAACTCAGTGCCACAGTTCACTGTCTATGAGACCCTGGGCAAGAGAGTCCCTCTCTCTGGGCCTCAGTTTCTTCCTCTGTATAATGGTGGTCATAATGGTTCCTCCCACATATGCTGTTGTGAGGATCTGTACAAGTTATTAGTTATTTATATGTAGCAAATTACCCCAAAATTAGCAGCTAGGAAGAACAATAAATGTGTATGCTCTCATAAAGTTTCTGTGGATTAGGAACAGGGGAGCAGCTTCTTGGCTCAAGGTCTGTCATGAGGTTGTAGTCAAGATGTCAGCTGGGCCCTGGGTCGGTCATCTGAAGACTTGATTGGAGTAGAGGATTGCCTTTTTTTTTTTTTTTTTTTTGAGTTGGAGTCTCTGTTGCCCAGGCTGGAGTGCAGTGGCATACTCACGGGCACTGCAGCCTTGACCTGCTGGGCTCAGGTGATTCTTCTGCCTCAGCCTTCCAAGTAGCTGTAACTACCAGCACATGCCACCAGAGAAGGCTATTTTTTAAAATTATTATTATAGAGATGAGAGGTCTTGCCAAGTTGCCCAGGCTGGTCTTGAACCCGTGGGCTCAGGCAATCCTCCCATCTCAGCCTCCCAAAGTTCTGGGATTTATAGGTATGAGCCACCATGCCCAGTCAGCTTAGGATTGCCTTTCAAGAAGGCTCACTCACGTGCCTGGTTGATGCCGGCTATGCGTGGGATGCTTAATTCCTTACCACGTAAACCTCCCCATAGGGCTGGCTGAGTGTCATCACAACATGGCAGCTGGCTCTCCCCAGAGCAGATGATCCTGGAGAGCAAGGCAATAGCCATCAACATATTTTAGGGCCTGGTCTTAAAAGTCATATGCTATTATTTTCACAATAGCCTATGAGTTACACGATCAGCCCATTTTAGAGTAGGGGGAACACACAGGGCATGAGTACCGGCTGGTGAAGGTCACTGGGGCCATCTTGGAAGCAAGCTGTCAAATATGAAGTGAGATCATGTGTGTACAGCACTGAGTGCCACGCCTGGCATGTGCTGTGTCCAGTAAACATTAATCACCTCCAATGAGCATCCTGTGCTTACTCTAAGTAGAACCTGCATGGCAACAACCTTCGTTCAGTCATTCCACAAACATCTCTGGGGCATCTCTGTACACTAGGCCAGCTCCTGGAGTTGGGAAGACAGGTATAAACAAAACAGTCCCTGGTCTTACGAAACTCATGCAAATAGGTGCTATGAAGACCCCCCAAAGCCAGGTAAGGGGAGAGAGAACAATGAGGACATGAAGACTACATGTCTTTCTCTATGGATCTGGTACCAATGGCTCAGATTGTAACCTCTGACAAAGCCCTCCCTCGCTGTGAGCTTGTCCTGGTATCACAAGCAGCTAGAATGTATACCCATGTTTCCACCTGGGCTGATGTCAAACTGGTCCAGAGAGAAGCCAAATGAAGTTTGAGTCCCCAAGGAATCAGGATTTCTCCAAGTACAGTGGTTCTCCACCTTGGAGACCCAGGAGCATCACTGTGGAGCCTGGTAAGACGCAGAATCTCAGATGTTCTGACTCGCCAAGTTGGGGGAGGGCTCAGAGAGCTGTGTTTTAAACAAGTATCCCAGGGATGGATGCAGGGGGACCCACCAGCCACATTTGAGAAATTCTGTTCTGAGATCTTTCGTGGCACTAGGCCAGGCGGGTCCATCTTCAAGTGATGGTCAGGTTTAGCTGTAGAGACAGAGGGTCCAGAGACACACAGCAACTTGCCCTGGGGCTTACAACCCACAGGGCCAGTTTTGAGTGCACAGTGGTCATCTTATTTAATCAAATATATCCCATTCTATACAGTGGCCTCTCCCTTAATTGCGGTTTTGCTCTGCAGTTTGAGCTACCTGCAGCCACCCACGTGATGAAGCCTCATGCTGCCCGTTCCGCCCCCCAGGACACGAGTCATCCCTTTGTCCACCAAATCCACACTGTGGATGCTACTCACCATGAGTCATCAGCTTCATCCGCTGCTGCTGCCATCCAGCCATCGCACTGTCCCAGCTTAGTGATCCAGGATCCCCTGAGCAGACACTCCGTCTGATGTGTCGTCGGGAGGTCAACTGTAGTCTAATGCGAGGTCACGGTGCCCATGTCACTCACCTCCCTCATCCCATCACGGAGACATCTTATCATCTCACACCGTCACAAGAAGGGGAGTACAATCAAGTTTTTTTTTCTTTTGCGTTGGTGTTGCATTCTGTTGCCCAAACTGGAGTGCAGTGGCATGATCAGATCACAGCATATCACAGCCTCGACCTCCTAGGCTTGGGCAATCCTTCTGCAGTAGACTCCTGAGTAGTTGGGAGTACAGGTGTGTGCCCAACTAATTTTTTGAATTTTTGTAGAGATAAGGTCTCGCTATGTTGCCCAGGGTGATATTGAACTGCTGGGCTCAGGTAATCCTCCCACCTCGGCCTCCCAATGTGCTGGGATTACTGGAGCGAACCATCATGCTTAGCCACAATCAGGTATTTTGAGAGATCACAATCATATAACTTTACCTGCTGGGCTCGGGTGATCTTCCCACCTCAGACTTCCACGTAGCTGGAGCCATAGGCGTGCGCCACCACACCTGGCTGATTATAAATTGATCTTGATGGTAGGTATGTATGTGTAGGAAACATGGGGTGTATAGGATTCGGTACTAACCGTGGTTGCAGGTCTCTGGCAGGGGCTTAGAATGTACCCCTCACAGATAACTGGGGATTATCGTATACTGAAAGAAGAAAGGCCACAGATGAGTTTGAGCTCCTCTCATCAAAAGAGAAAAGCTGTTTTCCTGCTTCCTGAATTGGGCTGGGGGCTCATGGGACGTTTGCTAATGTGACACACTCACATCTTGTGTACTGGGACCTGTCTGCTCTTGCTGCTCTTTGAAACCCCGAGATCAGCACAGGAAGGAGCAGATTATGCCTACCGGATGGTGAAGCCACAGGAGCAGAGAGGGCCAAGAGGCACCTCCAGCCAAGGCCAACGCCAAGCTGCCCGCACCCGCACTTGCAGAGTAACACTGCTGAGGCCAGCCACACTGGGATTTGTAATGCAGCAGGCTGATGCGGCCTGGTACCTGGTGGGAAGTATTTTTCCTCCCTTTGCCTGTGGCAGGTTTTTCCCTCGCCATGGTAATGAACACGCACTGCACACCAGACCGACTTCAGATCGCAAAGACTTAACACAACAAGCTTTATTTCTCGCCCAGTGAGATCCCTTGAGGGTCTGATGTTGTCCTCCATCTTGTAGCTAAGGGAACTTGCTACTTGGTGGCTGTGGCGGGGGAAGGCGGGGAGGCCCCCCACTCTTAATTGCCTCAGCCCAGAAATGACCCCACTCCCGTCTCCCACACACACCGTTGGTCAGAACTCGCCGTGTGACCGTGAGGGAGGCTAGAAGCCATCGGAGAGCACTTGAGATCCCGGGGTGTTTCTGCCACAATTTTTTTTTTTTTTTGAGTTGGAGTCTCACTCTTGCCCAGACTGGAGTGCAGTGGCCGCTCTCAGCCACCACAGCCTCGACCTGCTGGGCTCTGGCGATCCTTCCGCCTCAGCCTTCCAGGTAGCTGGAACAACAGGCGCGTGCTACCACGCCCGGCTAATTTTCGATTTATTGTAGAGATGAGGTCTCGCTAAGCTGCCCAGGCGGGTCTCGAACTCGCAGTTTCAGGCAATCCACTCACTTCAACCTCCCAAGGCGTGGGATTACAGGCTGAGCCGCCGAGCCCAGCTCACAAATATAATTAATTATGTTGTTTGTATGGTTATCTGCTAAACATCTGTCTACTCCTTAGACCGTGAATCCTTGAGGGCAAGACCACCTCTGTCTCACATGGTGCCTGGCCTTGCAGGAGGCATTCAGTAATGGCTGCTGAACTGCCAAGTGAGAGAATAGCCAGGCAGGTCACAAAAGGGTCCTGTGTTAGCCCCCAGTGGCAGAGAAAACCCGCAATTACATTTCTAGCAGTCCTTCTTTTTCAGGAATATTCATGTGTTACATTTGATATTGCAAAACTATTGTGCCATGATGATCAAGATAATACAGAGAGAAGAACATGAAAGCCCCCCTTAATTAGGGTGAGAGAAGTGGCTACATCCATTACTTGCTAAGAAGAGAGTGAATTTTACATTTTTCAATGGGGTAGTTTTCATGTGGCTGCACCTGAGCAGCCTTGTCAAAGTTCCTTCTTCAGGGCAACTTCCTCAGTTCTCCTCCTACTGTGGGAGCTTGTCTGTCCTCTCAATAAATACTGCTTTCAAAAAATTTTTTTTTTTAACAAGCTGCTTCTTCAGGGGAAAACCAAGTGAATCTTTTTTCTTTTTCTCTGTTGTGAGTCCTTGGATGAGGCTTTTGTCACAACCACCACTGCCTCGACCTGCTGGGCTCAGGTGATCCTTCCACCTCAGCCTCCCAAGCAGCTTGGACTACAGGCATGCACCACCACGCCCAGCTAATTTTTTCATTTTCTGTAGAGACAAGGTCATGCCATATTACCTAGGCTGATCTCGAACTCCTGGGCTCAAGCAATCCTCCCGCCTCAGCCTCCCAGAGTGCTGAGATTACAGGCGTGAGCCACTGTGCCTGGCCAGAGTCTTCTGCTCTCCCAAACCTCATTTCTTTTTTCTTACTGTAAAATGATGAGAGCATCTGCCTCGTCTGACTGTCAAGAGTAGATGAGTCTCTGTGTCATGGAGTGAAGCGCTGACGTGGGACCTACCCTGGGTAGCCCTCACCTTCTGTGAGCTTACCCCGCTTCTCCTTGCTCCACTGGTCCCAGAGATGGCACTCAGCGTGCCAGAGTGCTTGGACAGAATCTGCTGGATGGGCAGTGATCAGGGCTGCTGTTCTGGGCAATGCTGGGTACGTAGAGATGAGACTGACTTGTCCTTGTCTGCATCAGTTAGCTTTTGCTGTATAACAAAACAGCCCAAAACTCAGTGGCTTCAAACAGCAATCATTTTATTGAGCTCATGACTTTGTGGCCAGCTGGACTGGTGTCTGCACCTGCAGTCAACTGGAGGCTGCCTGGCATCAGATGATCCACCAGGATGGCCTCTGCGGCATATCTGCAGTTGGCAGGCTGTTGGCCAGGCCACCTCACTTCTCCACCTTCCTTTTCCCACCATCCCCTCCCTCTCAGAACTTGGTTTTGTTCAGGTATCACTCCGCCTCCCACATAAAGCATGAGCTTCCAAGAGGTGCCCCCTCACAGCTCAAGGGCAGGATGAGCCTCAGCACAGGCCCCACCAGTGTAAGCTGGTGATTGGCCAGAAAGGGGCACGTGACCCCGCCTGGCCACTGAGATGTGAGGGAAAGTCTGGTAGGCATGCTTCTGGGAAAGCTTTCCCCACCTCAAAGAAGAGCTGAGGGAACAGTAGCAACTCTTACTGAAGCCTGCTATGTTCGAAATGATTTACATGAAATAACTCAACTCAGCTTTCGTGAGTTAGGCACTATTATCACCCTCCGCTTGACAGACAGAGAACCTGAGGCGTAGTTAAGAAACTTGCTGGGCATGGTGGCTCACAACTGTCATCCCAGCTATCTAAGAGGCTGAGGCCAGGAATTTGAAACCAGCCTGGTCAATATAGTGAGACCCTGTCTCTATTAAAATAATTTTTAAAAAAGAAGAAGAAACTTGCCGAGGGTCAAACAGCCAGTGAGTGCGGGAGCCAGGGTTTCCTTCCGGGCAGCCTGACTCCAGACTCCTGAGTTCTCAAGGACTACGATACGATGTCTCTGCTTCTTCTTCCTCCAGTCAAGGACTTCCCTAATATGACATTTGTAGCCATTGGGCCAGGAGTCCCCAGGGACAACAAGGGAGAGAGAGAGAGAGAGAGAGAGAGAGAGAGAGAGAGAGAGAGAGAGAGAGAGAGAGCGCGCGCCTGGAAAGCCAGGTTCTAATGGACAGAGCCAAATGAACCGGCACTGAAGCCCAGCCCATCCACTGACTTCTTGCCTGATGTGAAACATATCTCCTTCTTGTTTAAGCCACTTTGACTCAGCAAAGTACCCCACAGAGACACGACTGCCTCCAGAAGAAACAGAGAGAGCAGAAAGAGCTGCTGGGCTGCAGGAAATCTGCTCTCACAAACCACTCAGCCAAGGCCGAGACACGCCACCTCTGGTTTTTCACCAGGGCACCAGTTTTGAAGGTAGGGAAAGCTGGCAAGGGATGGTGGGAAAGGAGAGAAGAAATCTCCCAGGGAAGTGAGAATCTTTCATCACTCCCTTTTATTAGGCACAAGTGAAAATGGATACTCATGATATCCAAAACCTAGAGTATTGGTCAGGGGTCCTGCACCCCAAGCATCCCCAGAAGAGGGCCTAGGACGTTCCAGGTGGCCACAGAATGGGCTCTGCTTCATTCTGTCCCCCAACCTTGGTGCTCCGGTCACGGGCCACTGAGGCTGACAGGCCTGGACCCTCACGCCAGGCCATCCCTTGAGGTAGTGGAGAACCCGCCTCATGGTTTGGATTCTCATTCTTCTGGCCCCATCCTCGGCTCGGGCCTGGAAGGAGAATCTCTTGCTCAGGTGGTCAGAGCAGCTGGGAGCACAGTTCCCAGCATGGCCCGGGGTTGGGGTTCTGAGTTGCAAGGGAGAGGTCTGGCCCTTTGGCACAGGGATGCTTCCTTTTCTCTGAAGAGGTGTAAGACATAAGGCAGCTGGGTTGTTTGTGAAAGGGACTGTCCTGCGGACGAGGTGCCTGAGCACCAGCGTGAGTGGAGGCCAGCCTGGAGTGCGCCCTGTGTCGACCTATGGGCATGGAAGAGGGTTGTCAGCCAGGGAACGCTGGCTCACCAGCTCCGTGAGTGGGCAGTTTTGTCTCTCCTGCTCATGGCTGTGTTCCCAGCACCTAGGACAGGGCCTGGCACACGGGGAGGTGCCCAAGCAGGACTTGCATGTGTGGAGCAACACAGGGGTGCACATGGCACGCTCCACCCAGGCTTCGGCCTCTCTCCCTCCTAGAAGGCACTTCAGGTTTGACTTGATTCCAAGAGGCAGCAGGAAGCTTGGGAACACTCCAAGCTCCAACCCCATTTGCAGCTGAGAATCCAGAAGGGCGGCCCTAGCTGTACAGACCCACCTCTCTTTCCACCTCCTCGTCCTCGGTCTGCTCGAGCCCTGGCCCATCAGGAACCACCTGGTCAGCTTCCCAGGGGTGGGATCGGCAAAGGGTGGAGGGGATTGGGTCCTCCCGCAGCCAGGGGTGCAGCAGGATGCCCATGGCCGTGAGCCGCTCAGCCGGCTCCCGTCGGAGGAGGCAGCGGACCAGGCAGCGGGCCGGGGCCGAGAGGCTGTCCGGCAGGGCGTAGGCCCCGCGGCGGATCTTGCCAAAGAGCAGGGCAGGCTCTGAGTCCTGGAAGGGGTAGTGGCCAGCCAGCATGGTGAAAAGTGCCACGCCCAAGCTCCAGACATCCGCCGCCTTGCCGGAGTATGAGGCCCGGGAGCTGAGGATCTCGGGTCCCACGTAGGCTGGACACGCGTGCTTGTCCCACAGGGAGTCATCTGGCCCGGTCAGCACACAGGCATCCTCCAGGTTCTCCAGCACCAGCTTTGTCCTAGGGCCAGGGAGGAAGAGAGAGGTCAGGACCCATCTGGAACCCCCATGCTACCACCCTCTACTCACCTGAAGGGCACCCACTTCCCAAGTGCCTGCTGGCATTTGACAGACATGAGCCAATCCTGTGAGGCTGGATGACTGACTGATCCTGGTTTATAGATGAGGAAACCCAGACTCCAGAGAAGTTAAGCTGTTTCCCAAGGTCACAGAGCAGTTAAATTTCAACTAAGACTCCTGAAGATACACATTTCCCATGAGTACTTCAAGGAGGGGACTGAGGGGGGTAAGAGGCTTAAGCCTCTCTCACTCTGTTTTTTTTCTTTTTTTGAATTGGAGTCTCACCTGTCACCCAGGCTGGAGTACAGTGGCACACTCATGGTCACCCCAGTGTCAATCTGCTAGGCTCTGGCGACCCTTCCACCTCAGCATTCCAAGTAGCCCGAACTATAGGCACGCACTACCATGCCTGGCTAATTTTTTATTTACTCTAGAGACAAGGTCTTGCCAAGTTGCCAGGGCTCAGGCAATTCACTCGCCTCGGCCTCCCAAAGTGCTGGGATTACAGCACTTTGGCTCCCAAAGTGCTGAGCCACCGAGCACGGTCTTTTTTTTTTTAAGAGATAGGGTCTCACTCTGTTGCCCAGGCTGGAGCTCAGTGGCACAATCGTAGCTCTCTGTAGCCTTGAACACCTGGGCTCAAGTGATCCTCCTACCTCAGCCTCCTGAATAGCTGGACAACAGGTGTGTGTCACCATATCAAGCTAATTTTATTTTTATTTTTGTAGAGACAGGGTCTCACTATGTTGCCCAGGCTGGAGTGTAGTGGCACCAACATGGCTCACCATAGCCTTGACCTCCTGGGCTCAGGCAATCCTTCTGCCTCAGCCTCCTGAGAAGCTAGAACTACAGGCATGCACCATCACACTCGACTAATTTTTATTTTATTTTATTTTATTTTTTTGAGTTGGACTCTCACTTTGTCACCCAGACTGGAGTGCAGTGGCCACTCCCAGCTACCGCAGCCTTGACCTGCTGGGCTCCGGCGATCCTTCCACCTCAGCCTTCCAAGTAGCTGGAACTATAGGCATGTGCTACCATGCCCGGCTAATTTTTTTTTTTGAGTTGGAGTCTCACTCTGTTGCCCAGACTGTAGTGCAGTGGCTGCTCCAAGCCACCACAGCCTCGACCTGCTGGACTCTGGTGATCCTTCCGCCAGCCTTCCAAGTAGCCTGAATTACAGGCATGCGCTACCACGCCCGGCTGATTTTTTTAATTTATTGTAGAGATGAGGTCTCGCTGCCCAGGCGGGTCTCGAACCGCGGGCTCAGGCAATCCACTCACCTCAGCCTCCCAAAGGCGCGGAATTACAGGCTGAGCCACCGAGCCCAGCTAATTTTTAGTTTTATTTTGTAGAGACGAGGTCTCATTATGTTGCCTAGGCTGGTCTTGAACTTCTGGGCTCAAGCAATACTTCTGCCTAGGCCTCCCAAAGTGCGGAATTACAGGTATGAGCCACCATGCCTGGCTGGCCCCAGGTATGTTGATAATTACAAAGTGTTCATTAGGAACTGTTCAGTGGAGAAACTTGTCAGACACTACCTTAACCACGTGGTTAAGGTTAACATCATAGTAACGACACATCAACTCACGCATCTCCTGTCATTTCTGTGGTGTTCTTGCCAGAAACACCAAACCGCAATCCAACTGTGAGAAAACCTCAATCCCATCCAAATCGAGGGACATGCAAAGCAACGGACCAGTACTCTTCAAAAGAGTCAGGGTCAGGAAAGATGGGGAAGGCTGAGGAGCTGTTTCAGATCGGAGGAGATGAAGGTCATGTGACAACAAGTGAAGGCTGGGACCCTGACTGGATCCCAGACAGTAGAGTTTTTAGTGGGAAGCCTGGGAAGGCCGAGCACACCTCTGGTCCAGCTCACTGTGCCACACCAAGGTTAATGTCTCAGTTTTGGTTGCTGTACTCTGGCTACATACGGTGTTAATGTTTTAACATTGGTGGAAACTGGGTGAAGGATTTATAGGAGGAACTCTGTGGACTATTTTTGTAACTTTCCTGAAAGTCAACAATTATTTCAAAATGAAAAGTTTTTAAAAAATGCAATGGGGGCCAGGCTTGGTGGCCAAGCCTGTAATCCCAGCACTTTGGGAAGCCGAAGTGAGTAGATTGCCTGAGTCCACGGGTTCAAGACCAGCCTGGGCAACTTGGTGAGACCTTGTCTCTACAATA
>NW_007249341.1:69095-70492 GCF_000164805.1 Carlito syrichta | reverse complement strand
GTGCCACTGCACTCCAGCCTGGGTGACGGAGTGAGACTCCAACTCAAAAAAAAAAAAAATGCAATGGGTTCACACTTCCTCTTCCACAATGATGCCCGGCAGCTTTGTATATCCCTTGCCTGCATGCCCAGGAATCTGGGGAAGAGGTGGGAGGCAGGGCTCTTTGCCCTCTCACCAGGAGAGTCTTTTTTTTTTTTTTTTGAGTCGGAGTCTCACTCTGTCGCCCAGACTGGAGTGCAGTGGCTGCTCCCGGCCACTGCAGCCTCGACCTGCTGGGCTCCAGCTATCCTTCCACCTCAGCCTTCCGAGTAGCTGGAACTACAGGCGCGCGCTACCACGCCCGGCTAATTTTCGATTTATTGTAGAGATGAGGTCTCGCCAAGTTGCCCAGACGGGTCTCGAACCCACGGGCTCAGGCAATCCACTCACCTTGGCCTCCCAAAACACGGGACAATAGGCTGAGCCACCAAGCCTGGCCATTTTTTCTTTTTTTACTTCTTAGTATCCCAATCTAGAGAAAGAGGGCTATCTTTTAACCAAAAAATGCAAATTCTTAGTTTCACAAAAAAAGTTCCCAGGTAGGACCCTTGGGCTCTGTTGTGTCTGTGGCCTTGGAGTCCTGGAAACATCCTTGGAATCCCTCCCTTTCCTCTACCAACGGGGAATCTGAGGCTCAGAGTCACCAAGTGATCCTGAGTCGGCTGGCAAGCCCAGCCAGGCCCCCTGCCCCTCAAGTTTGGAGTGAAGCAGGACCAGGCTCTGGAGTCAGATGCAAGTTCAAATCTTGGTTCTACCATGTATTTAGCTGTGGGATCTTGAGCAACTTACCAGACCTCTCTGGGCCTCAGTTATACTGACAGTACTGACCTCATACTCGTAAGGATTGAAGACCAAGTTAGAGAATGTAGCGATGCCCTCATCACTGTCAGCTACCAAGATTATCACACCTCAATGCCACCCCTCAGGGCTGCCGCTGGGACTGAGTCAGCTTTTCCCAGGGAAATAGGCAGTGGGTGCTGGTTAGTCCAGGCAACTCCACTTATTCTTTTCTTTTCTTTTTTTTTTTTTTTAGTTGGAGTCTCACTCTGTTGCCTAGACAGGAGTTCAGTGGCACGCTCCCGGTCACCACAGCCTCAACCTGCTGGGCTCCAAAGATCCTTCTGCCTCAGCCTTCCAAGTAGCCAGAACTACAGGCATGAACTACCATGCCCAGCTAATTTTTGATTTTTTTATTGTAGAGATGAGGTCTTGCCAAGTTGCCCAGGTGGGTCTTGAACCCTCAGGCTCAAGCAATCCACTCTCTCGGCCTCCCAAAGTGCTGGGATTATAGGCTGAGCCCCAGAGCCTGGCCCCTCTTTTTCTTTTTCTTTTTTTTTTTTTTGAGTTGGAGTCTCACT
>NW_007249341.1:64219-68805 GCF_000164805.1 Carlito syrichta | reverse complement strand
CTCAGTACAGGCTGAGCCACCGAGCCCGGCTTGGCCCCTCTTTTTCAAGATTATTATTCTTTTAATTTTAAGGATAGGATCTCTCTATGTAGCCCAGGCCAGTCTCGAACTCCTGTCCTGTCGCCTCCACCTCCCGAGTGGCTGGGCTTACAGGCTCAAGTCCACCTCTTACCTAAGTTACTTCGCCTGCCTGGGCCTCAGTTTCCCCGTCACGCCCACCCCTTGAGTGTGTCTGCGGGTGGGTCTGTGGGCCACACTCACCTCTCACAGCCTGTGAAGACAAAGCGCCGCAGCTTGAGGTCACGCAGGACCAGGCCGTGCTGGTGACAGTGCGCCACGGCGACGGCCATCTGGCGGAAGAGCACGGCGGCCTCAGGCTCGGGGACGCGGCGGCGGCGGCGCACCAGGCTGTGCATGTCCCCGCGGGTCCGAGGGAAAAAGGCACAGAGGAGCCCGGGGTGGGCCAGGACCTCAGCGGGCCGCGCCACGTGCTCGTGGGGAGGCAGGCGCGCGTAGGGCTCCAGCACAGCCAGGGCCTCGCGGGCGGGGTACACCTGTGGGCGGGGCGGGCGTGAGCACTGGGGTCCCCAGGGCTTGGGCGGGCCTTGCCGAAGGCTGCAGACAGCCCTTTGCGAGTCACTCCCCCACGGCAGCCCTACACACGGGAGGACTTGCCCGTTCGCAGTCAGGGGAGCCCATAGGTGCGCAGCCGGCGGCACAGCTGGGTCTGGAACCTACGGCTCCATTGTCTGCTCTTAACTGCTGCCCTAGGCGGCCTGAAACAGCACATAACTGAGAATAACAGGTTGCCCAAACAGAAAAATAACCCTCAAGGCAGGGGAAACGCAGTCTATCCTCACCACGGCGGCCATCCTCCACGCCCTTGCAGTCAGCAGCCTGGCACTGAGCCACCCCGGGGCAGCTGGACTGACGGCCAGGGCCCCTCTCTCCTGGTGCCCACTGGGAGACAGCGTAAACATGCCAGCAAATGAAATGTTTGCAAGTTCTGATAAGCGTAGCAAAGGCAGCAAGAAAGATGCGGGGACAGAGTGTTTTGGAAGAGAGCACCTCTCTTAGAAAGGCCCAGGAGGGATTCTGGGGAGTCCATCTGGACGATTCAGAGTTGCCCCTGGAATGAGCTTTCCAGGTAGAGGGGCGGGGCACAGGCAGGGCCAAGGCCTCGAGGCAAGAAAGAACCCAACTGCTCTGGAAACTCAGCTGAAGATGAGTGTGGCAGTGTGGCCGGGATGGGTGGGAAGGAGGACCAGGTGGTCAGACAGCCAGGGTGATGGGAACGTGCTCAGGGTTTATGGGCATTACGGTGAAAGCTCGCCCTAGCCCTGAAAGCTGTATCCCATTTTACATATGGTAAGACTGAGATTCAGAAAAGGGAAGTGACTTGTTAGACACCATACAGCAGACTGAAGGCAGAGCCAAAATAGTCTCTTAGGTGTGTCTGACTTTAAACCTTTCACATGTTGGCTATGCCACGTGGCCAAATACATAAATACATATTTAATCCATGAGAAAAAATGTGAAGTATGTGATTCAATAAAACACCAGCTGGGGTGACATGCGGGAAATAACCCTAAAACAAAGACTAAGGCAAGTTAGGGCAAGCCCACTCCTGCCTCCGGGCATTTGCACCTGCTACACCTGCAGCTGGACACTCTTCCAGACCCACAGGGCTGGTTCTTCCACCAGGCAAGACGCTGCTCAGACGTCTCCCCCTCAGAGGTCTTCCTGGGCCTCCCTAGGTAAACTCCCTGCACCTTATCCCTCTGTCTGCCTGTTCCCAGCTTCATTTGTCGCCATAGCACTTACACACCTGTCACATATTTCACATATTCATTCGTTTATTGTATCTCCCACTAGAATGTCAGCTTGGTGAGAGAAGAACATTTTTTTTTCCTGAGTCAGGGTCTCACTCTGTCACCCAGGCTGGAGTGCAATGGCACAATCATAGCTCACCGAAGCCTCGACCTCCTGGGCCCAGGCGATCCTCCTGTCTCGGCCTCCTGGGTAGCTTAGACTACAGGCGCATGCTTCCATATCCAGCTAATTTTTAAATTTTTTTGTAGAGATAAGGTCTCACTCTGTTGCCTGGGCCGGTCTCGAACTCTTGGACTTAAGCAGTCCTCCTGCCCCAGCATCCCAAAATGCTGGAATTACAGGCGTGAACCACTGTGTCCAGCGCTCCCCGCCTTTTTTTTTTGAGTTGGAGTCCCACTCTGTTGCCCAGCCTGGAGTGCAGTGGTACACTCACGGCCACCCCAGCATCGAGCTTCTGGGTTCCTGCGATCCTTCCACCTCAGCCTTCCAAGCAGCTGGAACTACAAGGCACACACTACCACACCTGGCTAATATTTTTGAGTTATTGTAGAGATGAGGTCTCACCAAATAGCCCAGGCTGTGCTCGAACCTGTGGATTCAGGCAATCCCCTCACCTCGGCCTCCCAAAGTGCTGGGATTATAGGTTTGAGCCACCATGCCCAGCCCTTTGTTTTTTAACCACAGCACAGTACGTGCATGCACGGGTGCTCAGTGAAGGTTTGTTGAATTAATGGACAAGGTGGTAATCTATGAAAGCAGGACATTGGCCTTCTCCACACAGACCAGGAAGTCTGGAAACAACAGTTCAGCCCTGCAGTTCACTCTTGCACAGGGGTGAGTCTGTCCCAGTGGGCTTCCCTAGAGTTTCTGGAGAATCGGGGTCCTGGGGAAGCACAGTGCTTCTGCCCTGAGCCTGCCTGGGCCACTCCTCTTAGCATGGGTGTCCTCCCCAGTGGACTGGAAAAGACCCTGTGATGCTGGGCAAGGGACCCAGAGTTCAGGGCTCCTCTAAGCACCTGGGACAGAGCTCTGGGGACCTGCATCAGCCACCCAGAGTCCAGGTGAAGCTGAGGCCTGACCATATCCGATCTGTGACCCTGCCCACTGCACCCCGATCCGCAAAGCAGATCCAGCCGCTGCCACTCTCAGCAGGAGGCTGAAGTTCCTATGCCTGTCTGCATTCCCAAGGGACCAGGCCCCCACCCGCGCCCCCTGTGTACCCACATCTCCCTATCTTCCTACCCCTGCCTGGCCCTGCTCGTGTCTGAAACACTTGTCCTAGCACAGGACACAGAGCTCTCTGGGCTCAGCCTGCCAGGCCCAGTCTCTGACACCTCCTGGTTCTGTGATGTGGCGAGTCACCACACCTTTCTGAGCCTCGGTGTCCTCCATCTGTAAAATGAGCAAATAATGGGAACCATCTTATTGGACATGTGAAGATTAAAAGAGATTGTGCACACAAAGCAATCAACATAGTGCCTGGTACACAGTGAATGTCTATTGTTACACTTTTCATCCTCTCTCTGTCCCTTTGGACTGTGACCTGCCCGTGTCCTGCGAGGGCTGGCCCTCAAGGGGCCTTGGCCTGTCCACTTCCTGATTTCTGCCAGCAATCCTTAGACTTCTCTTTCCCTCACCCTAATACCTGGCCCAGCGCTAGGTGACTTCATGCGCCTTTCCTTTTCCTGGTCACAGTTTCCCTGTCTGTAAAGTGGGCACAATCACCACTAGGGTTCTGGGAATTCTAATATCTACCATACCTTAACGTTCTCTTGTGCAGACATCTTCTGCAGCTCCCCACAGCCCAGGGGAGGCACCTCCCTTTCATGACCAATTGTGGCTCCCCCGGTCACCTGCCCCTTTCTGCACTCCCCATCCACTCCAGCGGTCGTGAAGTCTCTCGTTCTCTTAAGTGCCACGCGGACTCTTCTAGGGGTTCCCCTTGGCTGCAACTCCCTGCTCTCCCTTCCACCTGGCTAACTCCCCTTCAGCCTTTCCTGACACCCCCGTAAGTACACCGGAGGCATCTCCTTTGCCTCCCACGGTCCCTAGGTTCAGAGCATTCATCACACCGTCAGGCTTATGCCGTGAATTCTCCCAGGCTGGGACCACATCTGGTTCACCTCCAGCCTCAGCCTCACCAGGAGCTCAGACCTGCTTCCTCAGTAAACACAGGAATGCAGGACTCTAAGGACCCTCGGTGCCTGGCAACCCTCCAGGGGCCCCCTCCCCAGGCCTCCTGTGATGCTGGAGGGAGTAGCCCACGGACGCATACCTTGCAGGTATATTCGGTGGCTGTGGGGCAGTGCAGGGCCCGGTAGGCCCGGCCCCCCTCCTCGGGCTCCAGGAGGACATAGGGCCCTAGACGGGAGGTGGCGCTCACAGCAGATGTGTGATCTGGAGCAGGGGGTCGGCTCAGGGGCGGGAGGCAGCGGGGCGGCCTGGATGGGGGCTCACTCCGAGCTTGTTTCTGGACAGGACATGCCCCTTCAAAGTCATCATCCAACTCCAGCCGCTTCTTCCTGGAACGGGCACCCACAGGAGCAGCCATGGGGGAGGCTCGCATCTAGAAACAAGGGGAGGAAGGCACCAAGATGAGGCTGTCGCTGGCCCTGCTTTCCCCCTCGTGGAAGGTTGCCTGGTGCAGCCTTTATGGAGTGTGACTTGGCGGCACGTGTTCAATGACAAAAACAAGCCAGGCTTGGTGGCTCAGCCTGTAATCCCGTGCCTTGAGAGGCTGAGGTGAGTGGATT
>NW_007249341.1:55906-63487 GCF_000164805.1 Carlito syrichta | reverse complement strand
CCGGAGCCCAGCAGGTGGAGGTTATGGTGGCCGGGATCGGCCACTGAACTCCAGTCTGGGCAACAGACTGAGACTCCAACTCAAAAAAAAAAAAAAGACAAAAACACACGCCCTTGATGGGTGCCTCACTTCTGGGAATTTACCCTCCAGTCAGACTGCTCACAAAATTGTCACCTAGTGAAAGGCTATTCATCAGAGCCTGTGTCTAACAGCAAAGACAGGAACTGCCCCAAATGTGTGGCAGGAGACGGCTAGTTAAAGCATCATGGTACAGCATACGGTGGAGTACTACACAGATCTGAAAAAGGACCAAGAAGCTGTCTATGTAGTGATGTAGAATGATCTCCAGGGTGCATTAAGAGAAAAAAGACAGGTCAGACACGGTGGCCCAAGCCTGTAATCCCAGCACTTTGGGAGGCTGAGGTGGGAGGACTGCCTGAGCCCACAGGTTCGAGAACAGCCTGAGCAGTTTGGTGAGACCTCATCTCTACAATAAAAAGAAAATAAAAATAAAAAATTAACCAGGTGTGGTAGCGCGCACCTGTACTTCCAGCTACTTAGAAAGCTGAGGCGGAAGCATTACCTGAGCCCAGCAGGTTGACGCTGGGGTGGCCATGAGTGTGCCACTGCACTTCAGTTTGGGTGATGGAGTGAGACGCCAACTCAAAAGAAATGAAAATTAAAATTAAAAAAGGCAAACATTGAACAATGTGCATACAATGCTCTTATGTTAAAAAAGAATGTGTGTGTGTGTGTGTGTGTGTGTGTTTATATACATATAAACTGTCTCTGGAAGGATACACAATGTTGGAAGGAGACTTTAACTTTTATATAATTATATGTTTTTTAGTTGGAGTCTTACTCTGTCGCCCAGACTGGAGTGCAGTGGCACGCTCCTGGCCACCGCAGCTTCGACCTGCTGGGCTCTGGCGATCCTTCCACCTCAGCCTTCCAAGGAGCTGGAACTACAGCGCGTGCTATCATGCCTGGCTAATTTTTTATTTATTGTAGAGATGAGGTCTTGCCAAGTTGCCCAGCTGGGTCTCAAACCCACAGGCTCAGGCAATCCTCTTGCCTCGACCTCCCAAAGTGCTGGGATTACAGGCTGAGACACCTAGTCCGGCCAACTTTTATATTTTTGTTTTTGTTGAATCAAGGTCTCACTCTGTCACCCAGGCTGGAATGTAGTGGCACAATCACGGCTCACTACAGTCTCGACCTCCTGGGCTCAAGGATCCTTCCGCCTTTGCCTCCTGAGTAGATGGGACTATAGGCACGCTCCACCATGCCCAACTAATTTTTTAAGTTTTTGTAGAGATGAGGTCTCGCCATGTTGCCCAGGTTGGTCTCGAACTCCTGAGCTCAAGCAATCCTCTCACCTTGGCCTCCCAAAGTGCTTCGATTACTGCTGTGAGCCACTGTGCCCAGCAACTTTCATACTTTTTGATTTCTGAAACATGTAAATACATGTCCTAATCAGAAATTTACAGCTACAGAAATAAATACCTGTTTGAAAACACAGCTTGTTCCTAAAAATCACAGTAAAGAAAATGAACCCATCTCATAATCCGTGGGCCGAGTACACCCTCAGATATGAGAAGCAATCTTCTTCATTCACTCAACACTTCCTGAGCAGCTAGAGCCAGCCTGGCATGAGGAGGGTGGTAGGGAAGAGCAATGATTTAGACAGCGTTCTTGCCCTCAGGACCTTCCAACCCATTAAAGGCAGATGCGTAATCATAAAATCACATACAGGGTGAACAGTCCTATAACAGGGACATGCATGGGCTTCTCTCCCAAGCTGGTGCGTCAAAAGAGGACTTCCAGGAAGAGGCAGTATCTAAACTGAGTCAGGAAGGAGTGACAGAGTTGGCTAGGTGATGTGGAGCGTCATTCTGGTTCAGTAGTTCTCACACTTGAGCAATGGAATGGCCCAGAGGCCCTGTTACAACATACGCTGCTGGGTCCTGCTCCCGGAGCAGCTGACTCAGAAGGTCTGGAGTGAAGCCTGAAAATTTGCATTTCTTTCTTTTCTTCTTTTTTTTCTTCCTTCCTTCCTTCCTTCCTTCCTTCCCTCCCTCCTTCCTTCTTGAGTCAGAGTCTCACTCCAGCGCCCAGCCTGGAGTTCAGTGCCACACTCACAGCCACCATGAGCCAGCCTCAACCTGCTGGACTCAGGCAATCCTTCCACCTCAGCCCTCCAAGCAGCTGGAACCACAGGCATCACCACCATGCCCAGTTGACTTTTTATTTATTGTGAGATGCGGTCTCACTATGCAGCTCAGGCTGGTCTTGAACCCCTGAGCTCATGCAATCCTCTCACCACCGCCTCCCGAAGTGCTGGGATTTCAGGCAGGAGCCAATGCACCTGGCTGAGAATCTGCATTTCTTTTTTTTTCTTCAAATTATTTTTTTTATATTTTAAAATATATTTTTCCTTTTTAATTTTTTAATATTTATATGTCAGTAGTGGAATGGTCCACCCTTTTTACTTGCAAAGGGGTGAACAGAATGCTACTATATTTATCTAGGACATTTACAGAGAAACTGCGTTTCTAACAAGTTCCCAGATTGATGCTGCTGTCCAGTAACGGCTGTTCTAGGGACAGGGAAGAGGTAAAAGGACATGCTTCGTGTTCCCCAAGACCAAGTTGGGGAATGAGTGTAGCAGCCAAGCAATGTGAAAAGTGTCCAAAAACAAGGCTGGTGAGGGCTGTACGAGCACCACATGTATACAAGCCGAGGTAGCCAGTGGTCCCTGACCCCAGGTCTCCCTTTTGTTCCTAGGATGAGAACTCAAGGTTTTCAGCTGAGCCCAAGGACACCCGGAACAGATGACATTTTCCCAGATTCCTTGCAGCCAGGTGTCATCATATGGCTAGCAGGATATAAGTAGAAGTGTGTGCGCAACTCCCAGGACAAGGTCATTAAAGGGCGGGCCTAGGTTTCTCATGTTCTCCCTTCCTGCAGGCTGGAATGCGGACCTGATGATTGGCGCTCCAGCATCCATCTTGGACCTGGAAGTAGCACATGCCGCAGAGCAAGGAGGAGACACTGGAGCCCTGACCTGTGGATACTGGGCCAGCCCTGGCCTGCTTGCCCCAGGCTTCTTACAGAGGAGAGAAACAAACTTCCATTTCATTTCGACTGCTGTTATTCTGTATTACAGCTGAGCCAAATCCCAATTAATATATACAGAATCTGGACTTTTTCCCAAGACAGTACCGAAGGATTTCTGGCAGGGGAACATCATGCTTTTAGGGTGGATTTGAAAACAGGATGTGAGCCGAGGCGCTAGGAAGCCAGCACAGTATTACGGGCAGAAGATGGCCTGGACTAGGAGGGTATGAGCGGGAATGGAGATGGGGAAGTCAAGGGCTCCAGAGCATGGAGAGGGGTCAGCGGCAGACTGGACAGATCAGATGGACTGGACGTGCGAGGTGAGGGAGGGGTCCGGCCTTTGCTCCTGCAGTGAGGAGAAAGGGCAGTCTCACTTCCTGAGCTGGGAGAGAAGCCCCTATTTGAGAGACTTGAAAGAAAATCAAGTTGTTTTATTTATTTTATTATTTATTTTATTTTTGTTTTTGAGTTGGAGTCTCACTCTGAGGCCAGGCTGGAGTGCTGTGGCACACTCACGGGCACTGCAGCCTCGACTTGCTGGGCTCCGGCGATCCTTCCGCCTCAGCCTTCCAAATAGCCAGAACTATAGACATGTGTTACCATGCCTGGCTTATTTTTTGATTATTATAGAGACAAGTTCTCACCAAGTTGTCCAGGCTGGTCTTGAACCCCTGAGCTCAGGCAATCCTTTCACCTCAGCCTCCCAAAGTGCTGGGATTACAGGCTGAGCCACCGAGCCTGGCCAAAATTAAGTTTAATGTTAAACACGTTATCTTGGCAATATCATGAGAAGTGGGTGTATGAGGGTGGGGGTAAAAAAAAAAACAACCTGTAATTTATTTATTAAAAAATGTGTATTTATTCTTACATGCTTAAACCTTCAAAGTACTCTTCATTTGATGCAATACACCTATCGAGAGGCTTTTTCCATGGCTCAAAACCGGTTTTAAACTCATCCATTTTGATGCCTTTTAGTGCTTCTGTCATTTTTTGTTTCACCTCTTCCACATCAGCAAAATGTTTCCCTTTGAGGAATTTCTTCATTCAGGAAAACAAGAGAAAGTCACAAAGGGCGAGATCAGGTGAATAGGAAGGGTGGGGCCCAGGAGTGATGCTGTTTTTTGGTCAAACCTGCTGAATACTCAGCGTGCTGTGGGCAGGTGGTTTCGAAAATCACCTATCATCGGGCACAGTGGCTCATGACTATAATCCCAGCACTTTGGGAGGCAGAGGCAAAGGGATTGCCTGAGCCCACAGGTTCAAGACCAACCTGGGCAACTTGGCAAGACTTCATCTCTATAATAAATCAAAAAATTAGCTGTGTGTGGTGGCACATGCCTGTAGTTTCAGCTACTTGGAAGGCTGAAGTGGAAGGATCACCTGAGCCTGTGAGCATGCCAGTGCACTTCAGTCTGGGCAACAGAGTGAGACTGACAGAAAAAAAAAAAAGAAACGCAAAAGAAAAGAGGCCGGGCTCGGTGGCTCAGCCTGTAATCCCAGCACTTTGGGAGACTGAGGCGAGTGGATTTCCTGAGCCCGCGGGTTCGAGACCCGCCCGGGCAACTTGGCAAGACCTCGTCTCTACAATAGATAAAAAATTAGCCGGGCATGGTAGCGCGCGCCTGTAGTTCCAGCTACTTGGAAGGCTGAGGCGGAAGGATCACTGGAGCCCAACAGGTCAAGGCTGCAGTGGCCGGGAGCGTGCCACTGCAGTCCAGTCTAGGCCACAGAGTGAGACTCTGACTCAAAAAAAAAAAATTAACTATAGCTGAATGCAGCTTCTCACAACAATGCTAGCTGGTACACTGATGCTGAAAGGTTCCTAGAACACTCACCTAGTGGTGAAAGCCTGTACCACATGGGTCCTGCTCTCCAAAATATAATTCCGGGTTCTTTTGGATCCCCCCTGTATACTGTGGCATACTACATAGCAGTGGAGCCACTAACAGGGGCAGTGCTAGTGGGGGAATAAATGGTACAACCTCGGCAGGGGGCATTTGACAACATCAAAATGAAAAATGTGTATGAGTTTTGCTTCAGCAATTAATCCCATTGCTAGGAATTTATCCTACTCAGTGTGTGTGTGTGTGTGTGTGTGTGTTGTGTTTGTAATGATGCAAGGACAAGGTTATTCCTGCAGCCCTTGTGTTAGAAACTACGGAATGCCTATCATTAAAGGACTGGTTAAATTACACCTCACCCACCCAATGGAGCAATTGCAGCCACTTAAAAGGCTGAAGACACTCTTTATGCACTAGCTGGAAAGATCTCCAGAGGGAACTGTTAAGTGAAAAGCAAAGAGTGAAGTGGAGAGATGGACTTGGTGGCTGGAGGGCATCTGTGATCCATGGACAGAGCAGGAGGGTGAGGAGTGAGTGAGCTGTGTGTTGAATGTGCACACAAATGTGATTCTAGAATGGATGTGTTGTCAAGTGAGCAAAGCAAGCTGCTGGACAGTACACCCAAGACAATTCCATTTATGCAAAGCCCACCAGCAGACAAAACGACGCATCTATATTTGTATATGCACAGGGAGAGAGCTGGAAGGGCTCAGACTAAGCTGGCCACAGTTGCTCCTGGCATCCTGGAAGCCTCTGCAGAGGCAGGGACTTAGCAGAGAGACAAGGGAATCTTGGATGTCACCATTTTAAAATAAAGATTCTTCATTCATTTATTGCTTGAGCGTTTCACAACAGTCTATTTCTTTTTTTCAAACACGAATTTTATCTAGTAATCCTGGTGGCCCCAGCCCCACTGGAATCCGAGAACCCACATGCAGAGCTGGTCCACCAGACAGCTCCCTTTCGCCATCAGGTGAGAAGGGGGGCAGGGTGGGCGGGTCTCTCAAAGGCCGCAAGATTCCTTCACTCATCGGTGGGGAAAACCACCACCCATGCATCTGTGTAGCTCTGGGTGGGTGGGTGGAGTGGAGGGCCACAGCATGTCGGGGCAGGAAGGTCCTCTGCCAGGACCCATTTGCCCACCCATCTAGGCTTCACTCCAAGGAGAAGCAAGCCCAGGTAGGCGTGAGTATTCAGGAGAGACAGACTTGAGCCCTGTTAAAGACATTCCCAGGCTAGGTGTTGGGGGCTCACACCTATAATCCCAGCATTTTGGGAGGCCGAGACAGGAGAATCGCTTGAACTCAGGAGTTTGAGATCAGCCTGGGAAACACAGTAAGACCCTGTGTCTACAAAAAATAATTAGCCAGGTGTGGTGGCGCGCACTTGTAGTCTCAGCTGCTTGGGAAGCTGAAATGGAAGGATCTTCTGAGCCCAGGAGGTCAAGGCTGTGGCGAGCCATGCTCGTGCCACTGCACTCCAGCCTGGGCAACAGAATGAGACTCTGACTCAAAAAAAAAGACCTCCCCAACTATTTAGAGTCAAGATTAACGAGGAAACATCAGAGTCCCTTTCCAGACGGAGGCCCACCTCTCCACTCATGCTCCTCCCAGGTACAGGGGCTGTCTCAGGAGGGAAGGAGTCCCTGCAGTGAGGGAAAGGTCACAATCCTGGCTTAGTAAGAATGCAATAAGGAGTGGTTATAGTGAGACATTCCTGGGTCTGATCCTGGTTCCAACCCTTTCAGAACCAGGTCGCCCCGGGCAAGGTCCTCAAGCTTTCTAGGCCTCGGTTCCTATAATGGGGAAACGGGATGCAAAGCTTACAGAATTTTTGTGACAATGAAGACACAAATATGTAGCGCTTAGCACAGAGCTGTGTCTGCTCCATTACATGACATTATTATTTGCAGCTGAATACACTTAGGGGCCACCCTTGGGAGCCTTAGAAAGCGCCCTAGGGATGAGGCTTGGATGACGCGCTTACCTCCCACGATCATTTGGAGTCATGCAAGATAATACCTGGCATGCAAACACTTTGTACCTAGCACAGCAGGAGAGGGCCTGGAGTCCCTCTGGCAGGGACCACACGAGTGCCTTGGACTTAACCATCCCTCCGAGCCTGGTAGGGTCTGGAATAAGCACACTGGAGAGAAGGGGTAGCAGAGATTGTAAACGAGCAAGGAACTCTGTACCACGCTGCAGGACTAGCATCTGCCCTGTGGAATGGAGGCAGCCCTGCTACCTCGCTCGTGCTGTTCTGGCCACGCCCAGGACCCAGGGTATGAGGGCAGGTTACATCATACACACACCCTCAAAAACACACTTTGTCCCAGCCGGCCAGCCAAAGGCACACATACACATCCAGGGCAGACACATCATTGAGTGACACACACACAACCCTTTCAGCAAGCACAGCGGCGCACACCACACACACGTTCCCACGCCCCCACGCCGGGCAAGGGCAGTCAGCGACCCCGCCCCTCCTTCTGCAGCCAGGCCTCTCCCGTGGGAGCGGAAGTGGCAGGCGTCTGGGGTCAGAAGGTCGGGCCGAAATTGAGGGGCGGCCCCTGGGACTGGGGAGTTGGGCCCAGGGCTGGGGGTGACCCCGGCGCGCCCCG
>NW_007249341.1:44414-54661 GCF_000164805.1 Carlito syrichta | reverse complement strand
GCGGCGCGCTCTCCTCGCCGCCCCTTGCGGGTGTCCGGTCTCGCTCCCTCTCCGCTCCCGGCCGCGCCCGGAGTTTGAGTGCAGACACCAGCCTTCGACTCCCCCCATCACCTCACGGGGAAAAATTCCAGGGGGACACTTCAGGGCCTCGGTTTCCCCACCTACGAAATGGGAAAAACGTCCTTCCTTCTCAGGACGGTGCTTAGAAGAAATGGAGCACGCTGGGCGGGGTGGCTCACGCCTGCAATCCCAGCCATTTGGGAGGCCAGGGAAGGAGGATTGCTTGAGCCCAGGACTTCGAGACCAGCCTAGTCAACATAGTGAGAACCCCGTCTTTACCAAAAAAAAAAAAAAAAAATTAAAAACCAGCCCAGCTGAGGCAGTAGGATCGCCGGAGCCCAGGAGGCCGAAGCTGCGGTGTGCCAGGCGCAGTGGCTCATGCCTGTAATCTCAGCACTTTGGAAGGTGGAGGCGAGAGGATTGCCTGAGTCCAGGGATTCACGACCAACCTGGGCAACTTGGTGAGACTCGTCTCTAAAAAGAAAGAAAGAAAGAAAGACGGAAGGAAGCTGCAGCAAGCTTGATCATGCCACTGTACACCAGCCTGGTGAGATCCTGACCAAAATTTTTTAAAACATTAACAAAAAATAAAGAGGCTGGGCTCGGTGGCTCAGCTTGTAACCCCTGTACTTTGGGAGGCCGAAGCAAGTGGATTGCCTGAGTCTGCAGGTTTGAGACCAGTCCAGGCAACTTGGCGAGACCTCATCTCTACAATAAATCAAAAACTAGCTGGGCGCGGTAGCGCGGGCCTGTGGTTCCAGCTACTTGGAAGGCTGAGGCAGAAGGATCGCTGGAGCCCAGCAGGTCGATGCTGGGGTGGCCGTGAGCATGCCACTGCACTCACTCCAGCGTGGGCAATAGACTGAGACTCCAACTCAAAAATAAAAAATAAAAATAAAGAAAGAGAAACGAACAAGCAAACTTTCCTAGGCATGTCCCCGTGTATAAATAAAGCACTTTCCCACCATTGCTTAATTAAACCTTTAGGAGAACCTGACAGCTGGGAAGCTGCATTCTCCCCATTCTCACAAGGCCCAGCTATAGAAGAGTGGCCCAGGAGCTTTGGCAAGGTGTACAGACTTAAGAGCTGACTTGGCTGGGAAGGACCCATGTGCTGCCTTCGGGGACACAGACCTGTGAGCCCCCCAGCCTTCACTGGAGAGGGCAGTGCAGCCTGGTGGGAAAAAAAGCAAGCATCCTAGCACCACCCTGTTCACTACCTCTACCTCAGCTCCAACCTGCTGCACTGTCTCAGGAAAGTAACCTAAAGCCCGACCCCAATTTCCTTTTCTGTAAACTGGACTCATAACAGTACTCACTTCATAAGAGTACTGTGAGGATTCAATAATATGCACATGTAGAATGCTTAGAACAGTGTGTAGCAAGCACATCACAGGTACTCAATGCATAGAGTGGAACCAGTGGAGACTCAGAGAGGGAAAGGAGACTACATTAGACTTGGGAGGCCCTGGTGCCACTTGCTGTGGGTTGACACGTCCCTGCGCAGCCCTAGGAGGGTCCAGCACCTGTTTTGGTAATCCCTTTTGTGCAGAATGCACCAGTGTCAAAAAATAACTGCTCTAGGCAGAGACTGCACAGGAGGCAGGGCAGAGTCAACTTTGCTTCTGTGGTTTCTATCCCCAGGGATCAGCTCACCTGTGTCTGGAGGCCCCAGGGCACATCAGGGCATTATGACGTCCCATTTAGCCTTGGCAACTACCCTGCTTGGGAGGGATGGATAAGTGTATTTTCTGCACCAGGACGCCAAGACAGATCTGAACATGCCATGGCTGAAAGATCCAGGAAAAGCAGGACGGTTCTGAGCACCTCTCTGAAGCCAGCACGGTGCTGGGTTTGCTGTCACGTTCCTGACACATTCATGCTGTGTCAGCCCCTGTTCATGTTGGGGACTCAGCAGCGACCAGACTGACCCATCCTTGCCCACACAGATCTTACACATTAGTAGGGAGACAGACCATTATCAAGAAATGAAAACCAAGAAAATAAAATCACAACCAAGATCTTTTAAAATAAATCGTGTCATGTGTTTTCTCGAATATAATGGGATAGATTTGTTCCTGTCATGACTGAGGGTGGCTATTTTCAATAGGGCTCCTCAGAAAGGTGGTGTTTCAACGAAGTTTTCTGTTTGTTTTGAGTCAGAGTCTCACTCTGTCACCCAGGCTGGAGTGCGGTGGCATGATCATGGCTACTGCAGCCCTGACCTGGGCTCAGGCCAATCCTGCCACCCCAGCCTTTCAATTAGCTGGGACTACAGGGGCGTGCCATCATGCTTGGCTAACTTTTAAATTATTATTTATTATATAGATGAGGTCTCGCCGAGTCGCCCAGTCTGGTCGTGAATTCCTGGACTCAGGCAATTCTCTCACCTCCGCCTCCCAGTGTGCTGGGATTACAGACATGAGCCACTGCACCCAGCCTGTTTCAACCAAGATCTTAAAGGAAGAGAAAGAGTGAGGGGTGCAAAGACGTGAAAGGGAGATAGAGAAAACAGCGAGTCCTGAAGCTCTGAGGTAGGAATGTAGCACTTGAACTGTGAGAAGGCATAGTGACCTCTACTCTGTAGAGAGGAGCCAAGGTGAGGGACTTGCCCAAGACCACCCAGCTGGCTGCACGAGGCAGATCTGAGATTTTTTTTTTTTTTTTTTTTGAGTTGGAGTCTCACTCCGTCGCCCAGACTGGAGTGCAGTGGCCGCTCCCGGCCACCGCAGCCTCGACCCGCTGGGCCCCGGCGAGCCTTCCACTCAGCCTTCCAAGTAGCTGGAACTACAGGCGCGCACTACCATGCCTGGCTGATTTTTGATTTATTGTAGAGATGAGGTCTCGCTGCCCGGGCGGGTCTCGAACCCGCGGGCTCAGGTAATCCACTCACCTCAGTCTCCCAAAGCACGGGATTACAGGCTGAGCCACCGAGCCTGGCTAGATCTGAGATTTGAACCTATGGCAACTGACTCCAGTGCCCACGCTGTCCTAGGGTATTTCGTAATCCTTCCTATCCAGCAACCTCCATGCAGGCTTGTGGGTGTGGTCACTGGAAGGGCACCCTAGGCATTGCCTCCAAATTTGTAGTTGTCAAATACCAATTTAAATTTTTTCAGTCATACATAAAGTATGATTAAAGTATTATACTGATAATATAAAAATTATTAAAGATATCATGGAAAACTTTTTCACAATAATGTCTTGAAACTCTGGTTTGCATTTTACACTTAGTTGGGGCACAATGAGCATAAAAGTTGAGCTGCCAGTGAGTACAGTGAAATGCAGTCCCACCAAAGCAGTCAAGTTGTTTTTAATGGGAAAATATCTTACCTGCTTCCATTTTAAAGCTGAAATTCAATTAAGATAAAAAATTCAGCCAGGCTTAGTGGCTCAACCTGTCAGCCCAGCACTTTGGGAGGCTGAGGCAAGTGGATTGCCTGAGCCCACGGGTTCGAGACCCACCCAGGCAACTTGGCGAGATCTCGTCTCGTTTCTAAATAAAAAATGAGCTGGGTGTGGTAGTGTGCACTTGTAGTTCACACTACTTGGAAAGCTGAGGGGAAAGGATCAGAGGAGCCCTGCTGGTAGACACTGGGGTGGCCATGAATGTGCCACTGCACTCCAGCCTGGGCAACAGAGTGAGAATCCAACTCAAAAAAAAAAAAATTTTTAGTTTCTCAGTCACACGAGTCACACTTGAAGTGCTCAACAATCACATGTGGCAAATGGCCGTTTCATATTTTGGAAACTTAATTTCCACTGTGTGCAGTATTGAAAGATTGGGGACCTTAAGGGGTGACTGGATTGTGAGGGCTCTACCCTTATGAACGGGTTAATTCACTCATGAATTCATGGATTAGTGGGTTAATAGGCTGATGGGCTGTTATGGGGGGGGGAAACTGGGCTTTTATAAGAAGAGGACGTGAGACCTGAGGAAGCTTGGTGGCATGTTCAGCCCCTCGCCGTCCTGTGATGCCCTGAGCCCCCTCTGATCTGTTCATTCTTCACTGGCAAGAGGCCCTCATCAGACACATGCATCCCCTTGACCTTGGACTTCCCAAAGTCCATACCTGTAAGAAATAAATGACTCAGTTTTAGGTATTGTGTTATAAGCAAAGAAAACAGACAAAAATATCTACCATTGAGCAGCATAGCCCTAGACCCCGTGTTCCTGTCTATAGCAAAGAGATGAAGAGTCAGGTGGACAGGAGTTAGACTCCTGGATCTACAACAACCAAATAGCCTTTAGCTTCAGTTTCTGTACCTATAAAACAGACTAATTATACCTCCTTTACATTGTCATCATAAGGATTAAATGCAGCGAGGCTGCTTCATGTTATAATTAAATCACATTTCTTGAGTTCAAATATTATCACTCAGATGTTGGGCTAGTTACTTAAGCTCTTTGTACCTCAGTTTCCTAATCTGTAAAACAGGGATAATAATGGTACCTAACTCACGGGTTTGTCATGAGCATTAAATGACTTAATACTTGTGAACTGCCAGGAATATAAATGCTCTATAAGCATTTGTTAAAAAGTGAGAAAATAAATGGTGATGAGCTCCTCAAAACTGAATGTGCAAATGTGCCCTTCTCTAGAGAGTCTGGCTTTCATTAACTCCCTTCTCTCCAGGCTCAAACGTTCCTCCACCACGGTTTCTGTTTGCTGTCGTTCTGATGAGCTGTCTCTGACCCCCAGTGCTGGGGTGAGGAACTTGAGGGCCGTGCCCCCGGCTGGAGGGATATAAGGTCCAGAGAGAGACGTGAGACCTGAGGCCTCCCTCTTTCCCTTCCACTCTGGTGTCCCTGGTGACTGCAAAATGCCTAAAATGCCACCCCTAGTGTCCTTAAACTTCTCATCTTCACACATTTCCTTCCTGAAAGCAAAGCCATGGCTCAGAACGTCTGGCTAGAGCCACTGACCCTGTGAGACTGCAGCAAGTCACCTCCTTTTGGGGGGCTTCAGTTTTCTTACCTGTAAAATAAGAAAGTGTTAGATTCGACCAGTGTTTTCTCAAATACACTAGGTACGATGATGGAGATATGCCAGAGGGCTTTAAGGTCTCGGACTCTGTGTGAAACAACATTGAGTCACACTGTGATGCCCGTGTTCCCTTCTGACTTCTTCCTGTTTTTTCAATTACTCGGGGAGAGAGTCTCATTAACAGCTTCTATGTTTTTGACACTTGTTAAGGAAGAGAGAGCTGAAATTGGATAATATTGTTTTGCTTTCCTTGTATTTAATTTTACGCTTACCTCCTCTTTATGGAAAATGATAGTTGTTTTCTATCTGAGGTCAGTGATTCAAATTTCCATTTTAAATGCATTTACCAGGCAGCCCTTTCAGGTCCCCTCCTGTGGGAGCTTTCTGTCTTCTCAATAAATCCTACTTTCTCACCAAATAAAGAAATAAATGCATTTACCTACGTTTTTAAAAATGAGCTGATTGAAAGGAAAACATTGTGGAACGAATATTACAAATGTGCAAATGGATTTGGGCCAATCAACTTGGGGAGGACAGTGTGCAATTCAAGCGTTACAGCCCAAGGCCTATGTTCCTACTGGGAGCCTTATCCAGGAGACCGGGAACCTCTCGTCTCCTGGAGTCCTGGGGTCTTTGCACAAATCTCTCATGGTCCAGGCCTTGCTCAGGCTGGGTCCCAGGAGGAGCAGGAAGGCTGGCCCAGCACAGCTCAGTGGCAGCCTAGTTTCTTCAGGGGTGATAGGTACCAGATTCTCCCAGGAGGGGGTACATGGTAGGACCTCCAAAAATGTTAGGTTAAAATATATCCCAGCGGGGCCTCCAAATGTTAGGTCAGACCTGCCAGGGAGTGACTGGTGTCTGCGATCTAGTGCTGCACAAAAGATGCAAAGAATTGCACAGAAGTGCTGGGCGTGGTAGCTCATGCCTATAATTACAGCACTTTGGGAGGCAGAGGCAAGAGAATTGCGTAAGTCTAGGGGTTCCAGACCAACCTCGGCCACTTGGCAAAACCTCATCTTTACAGTAAATCAAAAAATTAGCCAGGTATGGTGACAGGCCCCTGTAGTTCCAGCTACTTGGAAGGCTGAGGTGGAAGGATTGCTGGAGCCCAGCAGGTCGAGGCTGCGGTGGCTGTGAACGTGCCACTGCACTCCAGCCTGTGTGACAGAGTGAGACTCCGACTCAAAAAAGAAAAAAAAAAGTTGAGTTAGTTTAGAAAATATAGTTTATTTAGAAAATAAATTAGAGAGAGATAGAGAGAGAGAGAGAGAGAGGAGATTCACCTCTCCAAGGTAGGAGAGGAAGCCAAAGCTTAGGAAAACATGGCCTGGACATAGCTCAGAGAACACATGGCCAGACCATAGCTTAGCAAGGCAATGGCTAGAAAGTAAATTAGAGAGAAAGGAGATTCACCTCCCCAAGGGAGGGGAAGGAGCCAAAGGGAACAGGACAACCTCAAGGAGCTACATGGTCAAACCACAGCTTAGCAGAGAAATGGCAACTGCCATTTGAAGTTGAATGCCTTTTAACCCTTCCCTTTAATGGGGGAGGTCATTAAGGTGATTGGTTGGTAGTCTGCTCCACATCATCACGGAGGGCAAATGAGCACAGACCCAGACTCACAGACCCAGACGTCAGGTGATGGAAGGCAGGCGGATGGAGGGCTCATCACATGATTGCTGCCATGGCGATGGGGTCTGTCTGTGTCGTGAAGGTCTGATTGGGTCAACTTGTTTACAAAACCAGCTGGGGAGGGAGTTGTCAAACAATTATCAATAGCTACCTCTGAGAAACTTGTTCTGTCCTTGGCTAGTGATTAGAGGGTAATCACTAGATTACCTAACTGCTACAAAAACAGGACAAAGCTAAGCAATGTTAAAGTGGCTGTTCATTGGCCATATGGACGCCATGCTATGTCCTTTCAAGGGGGAATGTGATTCTTGTGCCTGGAGGCGGAGAGGGGATGGCCTCCCATCCTCCCACTCCCCAGGAAGCTGCTGCTTTCATTCCTGGAGAAAGATGAGGAAACAAACCGGGGCTCAGAGAGGTGACATCACTGGCCAAGGGAGGGAGGGGCTGGCAGGAGTCAGAGCAGTCAGTTTGGCGCCAACCCATGCTGTGTCTCGTCCGCTGCCTGTACCACACATCGGGCAAGTCACTTCGCCACTCCGAGATCCACAACCCTATCTAGAAAGTGGGATTGATAACAGTATCCTTCTGGGGGGGGTCATTGAACTGCTTATTGCATTGGGCACTGTTACTCTGAGAGAGAGAGAGAGAGAGAGAGAGAGAGAGAGAGAGAGAGAAACCTGCCTGGGCAAAGTGAACTGCTGGAAAAACATGACCACTAGGCAGTGCTAGCCAAAGTCCACATCACTCCACCATTTCAGAGTCTCAAGGAGATTGATGGAAGTTTCTTGAGGAAGTCCCACCTCCTCCTCAGAGTGAAGGGTCCACTCTCTCTGGTTGGCGGGAGGAGCTAGATCTCAGGGCTGAAGACCATAGGGGGAAGGCTCGTCTGGTCCTGACCTTCCATCTGACCTTGGGCAGCCACTGGTCTCTCGCTGGGCCCAGTCACGACTGCCGTTTTGAGTGTGCGTTGTGTGTTGGGGAGTCTCTAAGCCCCAGGGGTCCTGTTTCTGTTCCTTATTTTCTAGTGTAGGGGAGGGCACCTCAGACGCGCCCCTCCCAGTCCTGGAATTGTTGCCAAGTCATCTGAACTGCTTTCTTGCCTGCATGCCTCCTGCCCGTTCTGAAGCCAACGGAGGACTGACTGTGTGCTGGAGGCCTGGCTGTGTGCTGCATCCAGGCCACTGCTCAGCCCTTCCTTTCTGAGAAAAGCCTGGGGTGCCGGTGGGGGGCTGGAGCGTTCAGCCAGTTGCATCAGAAACTTGCACAACACACCCTGCAGGGTCAGGCATAGAACCCTGCCCCATGGTCCCCATCCCCACCCTGGTCTCCGAGGGTGCAGATGAGGACCCTTGCACCTTGTTGGGGTGCCACTAAGCCAGGCCAGGCCCTTAGGGCGTGACCTGGGGGGGGCAGAGGGATGGGGGTGAAGGTGCTGAGAGAGCTTGGGCTACCTGGGTGATGGAAAGGGCATAACATGGAGTCAATACAGCCAAAGAGCAGTCATTTTAGCACTGCCTAGTGGTCATGTTTTTCTAGCAATTCGCTTTACCCTCTAATCACTAACCAAGGACAGAACCGGTTTCTCAGAGGTAGCTATTGATAATTTTTACAACCTCCTTCCCAGCTTGTTTTGCACTAATTAGCTTTTCCATTTCAAATATTTGCCTCCACCCATAAGGCCCAAGTTGACCTAATTAGCCCTTCATGACCTTGGTGACACAGACCCCATCACCATGGCAGCAATCATGTGACTGACTCACCCATCTGCCTGCTGTCTATCCCCTGATGTCAGTACCTGCGCTTACTTGTCCCCTTCATGACAGCAGACCACCACCCAATCACCTTTTCATCAAGGGAAAGTTTAACCCTCAGCCACCATTGTTTTGCTAAGCTATGGAATGGCCATGTGTTCTTTGAGCTGTGTGTGGCCAGGCAATATTTTCCTAAGCTTTGGTCCCCTCTCTAACCTTGGAGAGGTGAATCTCCTCTCTCTGTATCTCTTTCTAATTTACTTTTTTTTTTTTTTTAAGTTGGAGTCTCACTCTGTCGCCCAGGCTGGAGTGCAGTGGCCACTCCCGGCCACTGCAGCCTCAACCTGCTGGGCTCTGGCGATCCTTCTGCCTCAGCCTTCCAAGTAGCTGGAATTACAGATGTATGCCACCATGCCCAGATAATTTTTTGATTTATTGTAGAGATGAAGTCTCAACATGTTGCCCAGGCTAGTCTCGAACTTGTGGGCTCAGGCAATCCTTTTGCCTCTCTCTCTCAAAGTGTTGGGATTACAGGCATGAGCCACCACACCCGGCTCTAATTTACTTTCTAAATAAACCATATTTTCTCATCTAATTATTTCCATCTTTCACTTTCATTATCACTAACTACCTCTCAGAAACCGGGTCTGTCCTTGGTTAGCGATTAGAGGGCAAAGTGAACAGCTAGAAAAACATGACCACTAGGCAGTGTTAGAGTGACTGCTCTTTGGCTCTGTTGACTCCATGTTATGTCCTTTCAGACTACGGTGCATTACTTGTGGCCCCATTCCAGACCAACCCCAACTCAAGCCCCAGACCCCCTGGTCACAGATACTCCCAAGAGTCTAGAAGACTGAGGGTCAACACAGGCATCAGGCACTTTTCCCCCTCCCTCCTCATCCTTGCACCCAAGGGGCTGGGTTGAACAAGGAGCATCCCCCCCCCCATTAGCCCAACTATGACTTAGCAAGGTGGGGGCTGGAGGTGGCGTCAGGCAGGACCCCTGGGGATGGGCAGGGGCAGGTGTCAGTCAGCGCAGGGAGCCGATTGGCAGTCTCTGAGGGCAGAGCTGAGGACAGGGTGGGGGCCCTGAGCTGGCAGCATTGGGTGGTTTCGGTGGTCAGCAGGATCTTTAAGACAGAGCAGCCTGGCACAAGTCCTACCCACTTCCACCTGCCACGTAATGCTGTTTTCCTGACACTTGTCCACATCATTTCCTCCAAGAGTAGCCTGTTTCTTCCCATCATGACACTGCTTATCACTGGGATTATAAATATATCACTAGCACTTAACTTTTATTCACTTAGTGTTTGCCTCCCTCACGAAACTCTCAGCTCCACTGGGGCAGGCACCTGCCTCTGTGGTTCGCCAGTACATCTCCAGCAACCAGGACCGTGCCTGGCACAGGTTAGAGCTCAGCAAACAGTAGATGAACACGTTCCCCCATCTACTCACCCCTCATCTATGTATCACTCAGCCATCACCCATTCCTGCATCTACCCATTCAAGCTTCTCTCCACTCTTCCATCCACTCTCCATTCAACAAGCATCCTTCCATCCACCCATCTATCTCTCCAGGATCAATTATGCCATGTATACATCATCCATTCATTCAACAAATATGTGCTGAATACCTACGACATGCCAGGCCATGAGGCTGGGAATGCAGCAGGGAATGTAACAGATAGAAGTGGCACTTGCAAGCCGGGTTCGGTGGCTCAGCCTGTAATCCCGCGCCTTTGGGAAGCTGAGGTGTGTGGATTGCCTGAGCCCGCGGGTTCGAGACCCGCCTGGGCGGCGAGACCTCATCTCTACA
>NW_007249341.1:22823-43912 GCF_000164805.1 Carlito syrichta | reverse complement strand
TATAGGTTGCTCTAAGGGACCTTGGAGACAGCCCTTTCCTGTGTGTGTTCATGTCTGACCTTGCCACATCCCCAGTGTAGGCTCCAGACAGGAATGCGAGGTACCTTTGAGAAGCCCCAGGGCACAGTGGCCAGGGTGCACATTGGCCAAGTCATCACGTCAATCCGCACCAAGCTGCAGAACAAGGAGCATGTGATTGAGGCTCTACTCAGGGCCAAGTTCAAGTTTCCTGGCTGCCAGAAGATCCATATCTCAAAGAAGTGGGGCTTTACCAAGTTTAACGCAGATGAATTTGAAGACATGGTGGCTGAGAAGCGGCTCATCCCAGATGACTGTGGGTCAAATACATCCCCAATCGTGGCCTCCTGGACAAGCAGCGGGCCCTGCATTCATGAAGACTTTCACTCTGCTGGCTCTTGGTTCCCATATCAATAAATCTTGCTTCCTGTTTAATTAAAAAAAAAAAAAAGAAGAAGTGGCACTTGCATACTGGTAGAAAGAAATATGCAGGAAATAATTAGCATAACAAATACATTACAGCACCAGTTAGAGGGTGAAGAAGCCAGGGAAGGAGTCCTGGGAGAGTGAGTGAGGAGGATGAGGGTGGGGTGGTCAGCGGCTGTGCCGAGCAGGGTGGCCCAGAGCACACCCCGGGACTGTGTAGAGGGCAAATTGTTCAGACAGGAGAGCAGTTTATGCGAAGGCTCCAAGCTGAGGCCCGACCAATGGGCGGCCGAAGGAGGCCAGCGTGGCCGGAGTGGAGTGAGTGAGGGGAGGCCAGGGCTGATGGGGTCAGAAAGGCAAGGAGGTTCCCACCATGGAGCTCTGGAGGCCTTTGAAAAGACACTGGGAGCCGCGGGAGGGTTTAAGCAGAGGGAACTGCAGTCTGATTCCCTTTAAAAATAGGCTGGGCTCAGTGACTCAGCCTGTAATTCCAGCACTTTGGGAGGCTGAGGCAAGTGGATTGCCTGAGCCTGCGGGTTCGAGACCTGCCCAGGCAACTTGGTGAGACCTTGTCTCTACAATAAAATCAAAAAAATTAGCTGGGCGTGGTAGTGCATACCTGTAGTTCCAGCTACTTGGAAGGCTTGCCGAAGCCCAGCAGGTCGAGGCTCCAGTGGCCAGGAGCGTGCCACTGCACTCCAGTCTGGGAGACGGAGTAAGACTCCAACTCACGGTGGCTCATGCCGGGCGCGGTGGCTCACTTTGGAAGGTGGAGGTGAAAGGATAGCTTGAGTCCCGAGGTTCAAGACCAGCCCGGGCAACTTGGCAAGACCTCATCTACAATAAATCAAAAAATTAGCCAGGTGTGGTGGAACACCCGTGGTTCCAGGTACTTGGAGGGCTGAGGCAGAAGGCTCAACTAAGCCCAGCAGGTTGAGGTTGCCGTGGTCATGGGTGTGCCAGTACACCCCGGCTTGGGTGACATAATGAGACTTTGACTCAAAAAAAAAGGGGGGGGATCATTTAGGGAGCAGTGCTCAGAATAGGCTGAAGGAGGCAAGGGTAGGGAGGCCGGAGCAAAGGATGCAGTGATTCTGTTAAACTCTGGGAGTTCCAAGCAGGGCATTGGCTGTGCAACTGGCAAGAGGTGGTTGGATTTTAAAGATGGTGTCCACAGGTTTGTTGACAGTCTGGATGTGGGGTATGAGGGAAGATGAGACGTCAAAGCTGCCTCTGGGGTTTCCTGGCCTGGGCAGGTATGGAGCTGCCATCAAATGAGATGGAGCGGCCAGGCTTGGTGGCTCAGCCTGTAATCCCAGCATTTTGGGAGGCCAAGGCTAGTGGATTCCCTGAGCCTGTGGGTTTGAGACCAGCTTGGACAACTTGGCAAGACTTCATCTCTACAGTAAACAACAACAAAAAAAGAAAATTAATTGGGTGGGGTGGCAGGTGCCTATAGTTCCAGTTACTTGGAAGGCTGAGGCAGAAGGATTGCTGGAGCCCAGCAGGTCAATGCTGGGGCGGCTGTGAGTGTGCCACTGCACTCCAGCCTAGATGACAGCGTGAGACTCCAATTAAAAAAAAAAATGAGATGGAGCAGGGTCTCTGGGGAGGCCCAGCGGTTCAGCTCTGGTTGTTGGTCTGAGATGGCAGGCTCTTGGCTCTGTGGGCGGAGTTCAGGGAGAGGCCTGGACTGAAGACACAGAGCTGAGGGCTGAGAAGGAGAAGCCCAGAGAGTGTGGCTGCCTGGACACCAAGTGAAGAGAGAAGGTGTGTCTAGGAGCAGGGAGTGGTCAGCTGTGCCAGAAGCTGTAGATCCATCAAGAAGATCAAGAGCCAGGTGCGGTGGCTCATGCCTGTCATCCCAGCACCTCGAGAGGCTGAGGTGGCGGGATTGCTTGAGCCCAGGAGTTTGAGACCAGCCTGGCCAACAATAGCAAGACTGCATCTCTACAAAAAAATTTTAAAAATTAGCTGAGTCTGGTGATGCATGCCTGTGATCCCAGCTACAATGAGTGTAGACAACTTTTTCTTTTCTTTTTTTTTTTTCAGTTGGAGTCTCACTCCGTCGCCCAGGTTGGAGTGCAGCGGAGCATGCTCATGACCACCCGGTGTCAACTTGCTGGGCTCCAGCGATCCTTCCGCCTCAGCCTTCCAAGTAGTCAGAACTACAGGCGCACGCTACCACGCCCAGCTAATTTTTGATTTTTTATTGTAGAGACGAAGCCTCACCAAGTTGCCCCGGCTGGTCTCGAACCCACAGGTTCAGTCAATCCACTTGCCTCAGCCTCCCAAAGTGCTGGGATTACAGGCTGAGCCAGCGAGCCCTGCCAGACAACTTTTTCAAAGACCTTTGCTGCAAAGGGGAGAAATAAATGGGTGGCAGCTGTGGGATGGCAATAGGGTCGCATGGAGCCTATCGTCTAAAGACCCTCCAAATACCACTCAGCCATGAATCTGTCCAACCACCACCTATTGCTGTCGTTGATTCTTCTTTTCTCTCAAATCCATTCTAATCACGCTTCTACCGGCCAGCCCCCAATTGAAACTGCTCTTGTCAAGGTCACTGTGTTGCTAAACCCAACATTCAATTCTCAGTCTTCATTTTTTAAAAATTTTTTTTGAGTGGAGTCTCACTGTGCTGCTCTGGCTGGAGTGCCGTGCCGTGTATCCATTGCTTCCCACACACCTGCCCAGCCATCCATCCCTCAATCATAAGCTAAGTTTGTCATGAACGCCACAGAGTACCAACTCCCATGCCGGGCACTGGAGTGGAACATGAAGGGCAAGAAACGGAGAAATCCAGAACCCGGCCCAGAGTAGACGCTCTGTTTAGGTGAGGTGAATGAACTAAAGGCCAAGAGGCCACGGTGCCTGCACTCCCGAGTGTGGTCTAACAGAGGAGACGTGGAATGCCAAGGCTGGGCAGTGCCTAGTACACATCAGGGTGGGCGATGTCTCTGTGAAGTCACACTTGGGGTCAGGGATGGAGCCAGGTCACATTCAGGCCCACTGTCTTGGTGGACAGGTTCTTTCCCTTCTAGGATGTTCTGTCCTCGGGGACAAAGCTTGGCTGAGGCAAGGAGGATGTGGGAGCATCGTATTTTCAAGAGGATAGGTTTTAAAAATATTTTATTCCAATATTAATTATTAGTAACACATATTTTACTTTAATATTTTAGCTCAAAATACAGATGGTAATACTTGAGAAATCCCCCACCTATCCCTGTCTCAGCTCCTCTTTCTGGGGGCAATCCATTTTCCGGTGTGTTCTTGAAGATATAGGCTATGACTATTGACTTTTCCCCTTTTATACAGATGGGGATCTTCTCAGTGTCTCCAGACTGCTTTCTTCCTTCCTATTGAACAATTTGGCAACTATCGTAGTCTTGGGGACTAGTCTATATTTTTATGGCTTTGTGGCATTTCATGGTAGGGATATGCTAGTTTATTTGAACCATCTCTTGTCAACAAGCATGTAATTATTTCCAGTATTTTTTGGGGGGAGTCAGAGTCTTAAAGACCTGCTGGGCTCAGGTGATCTTTCCGCCTCAGCCCTCCAAGTAGCAGGAACCACTGGTTCATACCACCACACCCAGCTAATTTTTTGACTTATTGTAGAGACGAGGTGTCGCCAAGTTGCCTAGCCTGGTCTTGACCCCCTGCGTTCAGGCAGTCCTCTCACCTCCGCCTCCTAACGTGCTGGGATGACAGGTGTGAGCCATGCACTCAGCTATTTCCAACCTTTTGCTATAACAAACAATGCTTCTGTGTTCATTTGGGGGGTCGTGGAGAGAAACTCTGAGCTGATTTTCTAAAAGCAGAATTTCTAAGTCAAAGGTCTTTGACTTCTCTTCTGTAGGGATTGTACCAGTCTCCCTCCCGCCCGCAGAACACGCGAGTGCCTGTTTTCCCACAACTAGGGAATAGTCTATATTTTTATGGCTTTGTGGCTTTGTGGCATTGTGGCATTTCATGAATAGTCCCCAAGACCACAACTAGCACCAGGTGTTATTGTAAGTTTTGATTTGACCAATCTGATTTGGGAAAATGAAAGTGTCTTTGCGAAGCTTTTGTGGGTGTTTCTCTCATTCTGATGGATGAAACCCCTCGTGTCGTGCAGCCACAAGAGCGGGTATGGAAGAGCGGCTCTCTCACAGTTGGTGCCACTCAGGCTGCTGTGGCGGGCAGCGAGTGTCCCATCCTGGAGGCGAGAGGAGGTAAGGTGTGCTGGCTGCGTGGGGACTGTGGCCAGCATGGAGGACTGGCCGCATCTGGGAACAGGCTGGACTCTCTCTGCGTCTCTGTCCTCAGCTCCCTCTCACTCCTCCCAGACAGGATGTGTGCGTGGTCTGTCACATCTCTATCACCTCCCCACCATTCCCCGTCTCCACGCCCCTGCTGGCCACCCAGTTCCTTCTCCCTTCCTGCCATTTAAACTTGCTTTGGCCCAGAAGTTCTGGAAGGTTGGGGAAGGTGACCCCTCAAGACATCAGGGAAAATGTTAGAATCTTAGGACTATCTGGGCTGGTCCAGCCCTCAGTTGTGAGTTGGTGTGCAGTGTGTGTGTGTGTGTGTGTGTGTGTGTGTGTGTGTGTGTACATGTGTGCCAATGTGCATACATTGCATGTATGCCAGGGATGCGTGTTTCTGGGGCAGCCTGGAGTGGGGTTAAAACGCCAGGGTTCTAAAGCCAGAATAGACCTGCCAGGCTTGTGGGATTCCCTTCCACTCCTGCCCACGCGGACCCCAGCTAAGCTCCGCTTTTTTCTAGCCCTCGAACCTACCAAGTTCTCCCTGCTCCAGGGCCTTTGCCCTGGCCGCTCTGGCTGCCTGGAATCTTTCCAGGCTCCTCTTTCTTCTTCAGATCTCAGATCCAATGTCACCTCCTCAGAGGGTCCTCGGTGGGCCCTTCTGTGAAGATGCCACTCCCTAAGCATCATGCCCACCCCGGCCCCTGCAGTTCCCTCTAATCCCTAACTCTGTCTTATTTTATTCATGGCACTTGTCGAGGTTTGAAATGATCACCTGTGTGTCAACATGCTTCTTGTCTGTCAAAATGCTTCTTCCCCCACCAGAATGTAAGCATCCCAAGGGCTGGGATGCTGCACCCCCATGTCTAGCACGGAGGCTGACCCCTACAGGTACTCAGTGAGTATCTGTTGAATGAATGAAGGAATGTAAGGTGCTCAGCACAAGGTCTGACATGTTACTAAAAACTCCCGATTGCTGGCCATGGCTGTGTGAACGTTAGTGGCTGTCATCGCCGTTGTGAGGAATAAACTTCACTCAGCAGTTCGCAGGGCGTGTATTTATTGGAGTTCCTGTGATGCAGTGTCTAAGAGCCGTGGGGACACAGGCTCCCAGGGCACGGGACGCAACCTGCCTCCCTTCCCCCCACCCCTCCCTTCCGCCTGCTTCTGCCAGGTCCTGCAGCTCTCTCCTGCCAACCATGGTCCATGGCCCCTGCCCAGTGCACACCCCAGGAGACATCCCATTTCCCTCCCTTCTTCTCCTGCCCTGACCACGTGTCCCGGGCCGGATGCTTATGAAACTCTGTGAGTTCTTCCATGCCGGGGCCTTGGTGGCCTGGTGCCCAGAGCTTGGCTTTAAGCCATGAGCTCTGGGGCACGTTGAGGCATAGACAGGAAGCTCACAGCCCTGGTGACACCAACCAGGCTGAGACTTGGAGCAGGACCAGGGTTGCCAGCCCTCTCCCTGCAGATGCTTCTGGAGCACACCTGTAAACAGACTCACATGGAGATACGGCCTGGACAAGGACAGGACATGTCCGGGGCCACAGGGAAATTCATGTGAGAGGAGTCATGCTCATCTGCTCACTTGTGAACCCATCTGCACAGCAGTGGAGGCAGACACTTCCGCCTCATATTGCAGGACCAGGGTTTGCATCCCAGCCACCTGCTAGCTGTGTGACCTTGGGCAAGCCACTCCACTTCTCTGAGCTTTATCTTTATTTACACATAGCAGGTGCTCAGTAAATGTAGCTGCTAGCTGGGCTCGGTGGCTCAGCCTGTAATCCCGCGCCTTTGGGAGGCTGAGGTGAGTGGATTGCCTGAGCCCATGGGTTCGAAACCCGCCTGGGCAACTTTGTGAGACCACATCTCTACAATAAATCAAAATGAGCCAGGCATGGTAGTGCGCGCCTGTATTTCCAGCTACTTGGAAGGCTGAGGCAGAAGAATCGCTGGAGCCCAGCAGGTCGAGGCTGTGGTGGCCGGGAACGGCCACTGCACTCCAGTCTGGACGACAGCGTGAGACTCCAAGTCAAAAAAAAAAAAATTTAGCCAGGCATGGTAGCATGCACCTGTAGCTCCAGCTACTTGGAAGGCAGAGGTGGAAGGATCACCTGAGCCCAGCAGATAGAGGGTGTGGCAGCTGTGAGCATGCCACTGCATTCCAGCCTGGGTGACAGAGCGAGACTCCAACTCAAAAAATAAAAAATAAAAAAATAACTGTTCTGCTCAAAATAAGCCTGGTGAGGTTCTTTCAGCTTATCGGGTGCTTTTTGTTAATATTTAAGTAGGGTCAGGGAGGATTTCTTGGTTGCACCAGCAATTCTCAGGCAGTTTTCAAGTTAAATATTGCTGTCTTTAGAGCCATCCTTTGTTGCTCTCTCTCTCCTCCTGCCATTTACTCTTTCATATCTTTTTCAGAAACATTTTAGGCAGAGTACCTAGCTTTTGCCTATCTTTTTACTCTGTGACTTTTTTTTTGAGTCAGAGTCTCACTCTGTTGCCCAGACTGGAGTGCAATGGCATGCACATGGCCACATGCACACATTAGAGCCGTCCTTCAGGTCTTCTTTTTTGATTTGCTGAAATCCTTCCCCAAACATTCTATTATGAAAATCGTCAAACAAAGTTAAAAGAGTGGTCAAGTGCATAGCCATATATTTAGTTACCTTTTTGCTGTGTTTGCTTTATCACATCTGTTTAGCCAGCCATTGTTTTCTTTTTTCCTTTTTTTGAAATTGGAGTCTCATTCTGTTGCCCAGGCTGAAGTGTTGTGGCATGCTCACGGCCACAAGGGCCTTGGACCTGCTGGGCTCAAGTGATCCTTCCACCTCAGCCTTACAAATAGCGGGAGCAGCCGGGCTCGGTGGCTCAGCCTGTAATCTCGCGCCTTGGGAGGTTGAGGTGAGTGGATTGCCTGAGCCTGCGGGTTCGAAACCCGTGTGGGCAACTTGGCAAGACCTCATCTCTGCAATAAATCAAAAAATCAGCTGGGCGTGGTAGCGTGCCTGTAGTTCCGGCTACTTGGAGGACTGAGGCAGAAGGTTCACTGGAGCCTAGCAGGTCGAGGCTGCGGTGGCTGGGAGCGGCCACTGCACTCCAGTCTGGGCGACAGAGTGAGGCTCCAACTCAAAAATAAATAAATAAATAAATAAATGTAGCTGCTAAAAAAAAAAATAGCAGAGGAAGTGCAAATACACAGTGTGTGTTTGCAGACCTCATCATCATAACCTACATGCCTGTTGGTGGGCACATGCATGCATGTTGGAGTGCATCCGGGCATGTAACACCTATTCCGTGACTTGTGTATGTGATGCTTTACATGTGAGTGCATGTGTCTGTGAGGTCGATTGCAACTGATTTTTTTTCTCCAACCACACACACCCTTCCTGGAGTGGTGTTGTAGAGGATTTGCTAACCACCTTTCACGGGTAGGCGTTGGTGTTTATCCAAATAGACGTACATACGCCTGCCTGTGTCCATGTGGCACTATGTGTGAGGTCCTGAGTGGGATCTCCACCCCTCACCGGGTTAGTCGGTAGAATTGGTGAGGTCATATGTGAATGCCAGACGTATGGGACATTCTGCCCCCGGATTGTGTGGGCTCAAATTTCAGTTCTTCTAGACAGCTAGTGACACACTCTTGGACAGGGTGCTTACACACTCTGTGCTCGGTTTTCTATGAACTGGAGACCACGGTGACCTCCGTATGGTGCTATAAAGACCGAAAGAGCTGACCTATGTGAGGTACTGAGTACAGGACCATTATGTCTGAAAAACCCCCAGGCTCACACGTGCCTTGAGCCCTGGGAGTCTGATTCACTCTCAGCCTGCGCTAGATAGAAGATTTGGGACGAAGGTTTGGGGGCATGGATGTCTGCCTTCCCGATGCCCCTCACCCCCCCAGCCCCGGCGGGCTTTCTCTCACCCCACCTCCCACTGACACCTTCCCCATCTCACCCTGGGGCATCTCAGCTCCCTGCACAGCACCGCCAGGGACCAGGCAGTGGCCCCAGATCAGGCTTATTTGATCCAGTTGGCGGGGGAGGTAGGGGGCTTCTCTGAGATAACCTGGTCCCGCGGGTCAGTAGGGATGGGGAGGGAGGGCGGGACTCCGCAGGAGGGAGGGCAGCCTCCCGGCCATGTGGAGGCTGGGTGCTGAGGATCTTGGATAGATCCTGAGGGGTGGAGCAGAAGGTGAACCCCGCTGGTCTGCCTCCTCCCCGTCCCAGGTCTCCCCACCCGAGAGGAGGGGGAGTGCCCCAAAGGGGAAACACCTTCCCTCCAGGATCCAGGGAAGCCATCAGACTGCGGAGCGGCCCCCACCTCAGACTGCCAGGGGGGCCCCCGAGACAGCCGTGGGCCCCGCCGGGCCCCGCCGAGGCCGCGGCCCCGTGCATTCTGCGGTTGCCGGGCGGAGCGCTCTGTCAAGGTCATCGGTCACGTTGCTCGGTGGCGTCGTTCGAGTCTTCCATATCCGCACTGACGGTCCATTTGTTCCATCAATGATTCAGTAGAAATCGACGCCTGGACCGTGTTAGGAAGTCAGCCGGCCGCCGCAGGGCTCATGGCGTTTGTTTATTTCCTGGTCCTTCCCTTGGTTCTTTTAGTGGTGGGGGGAGAGGGATGGGCCTGATCCCTCCTACTCCTTCTTGACCAGAGCAATTGCATTTTTTTTCTTTTTCTTTTGAAATAATGTTAGATTTATGGAAGAGATGCAAAGACAGGACAGGGAAGTCCTGCATCTCCTCCTGCGGCCACGTGTCCCTAGCCTCCTCCAACCTAAGCCAGGTGCCTGTCTTTTCCTTGCCTTTTGTGACCTGGAAGCTTTTTTTTTTTTTTTTGAGTCGGAGTCTCACTCTGTCGCCCAGGCTGGAGTGCAGTGGCACACTCATGGCCACCACAGCCTTGACCTGCTGGGCTCAGGCGATCCTTCCGCCTCAGCCTTCCAAGTAGCTGGAACTACAGGCGCGTGCTACCATGCCCGGCTACTTTGTTGATTTTTGGTAGAGATGAGGTCTCACCCAATTGCCCAGGCTGGCCTTGAACCCCTGAGCTTAGGCAATCCTCTCGCCTCAGCCTCCCAAAGTGCTGGGATCACAGGCTTGAGCCACTGTGCCTGGCCAGACCTAGACACTTTTGAAGAGAGCTGGTCAGACGTTTTATAGAATGGTTTTCTCATGGTTAGGCTGAAGTTAGGAACACGGGGGAACAGCCCCAGGGACACACCCTTCTCACTGCATCATTTCAGAGGGTGTGATGTCAACAAGACTTGGTGCTGACGGTGCTGGCCTTGGACCATGCCTTGATCATTTGGTTAAGATGGTGTCTGCCAGATTTTTCTACCGTGAAGTCACTCTTTTTCTATCCACATTCTGCCTGTTAGAAGCAAGTTATATCTAGCCCACACACAAGAGGAGGAAAATTAAGCTCCATTTCCTAGACAGTGGAAGTCAAAGAACTTGTGCATACCTGTGAAAACCTCCACAGTAAGTAATATGAATTTGGGGAGGAGATAAGGTTAGACTATGCAGATATTCTGTTTCAAACCAGGGAGGGTGGCCTGGAGTTCCAGCTATTCAGGAGGCTGAGGCAGGAGGATCCTTTGAGCCCAGGAATTCAAGGCCAATTTGGACATCATAGCAAGACACCATCTAAAAAAATAAAAAAATTCTGGCTGGGCGTGGTGGCTTACGCTTATAATCCCAGCACTTTGGGAGGCCGAGGTGAGAGGATTGCCTGAGCCCTCGGGTTCGAGACCAGCCTGGGCAACTTGGGGAGACCTTATCTCTACAATAAATAAAAAAATTAGCCTGGTGTGGTGGCACACACCTGTATTTCCAGCTACTTGGAAGACTGAGGTGGAAGGATCGCCTGAGCCCAGCAGGTCGAGGCTGCAGTGGCCATGAGGGTGCCACTGCATTTCAGCCTGGGTGACAGAATGAGACTCTGACTCAAAATTTAAAAAAAAAAAAATCCTGTTTTACCTTTAAGTTTCACTCACTCATTTTATCATTCATTGGTAGATTTTGCCAGCAACAATTATTACCGTGGTGTTGTAATGACAGTTTTCTGTTTCTTTTCATCATTCTACATTTATTAATTGGAATTCTTCTGTAATAAACATTTGTCTCTTCTCCCCCATTTAAAAAATGTAATTATCAATGGTCTTCTTTAAAAAAATCTAAAGTTAATTATTTAAAAATACATAATATGGTTGACCTTGGTGGCTTAGCCTGTAATCCCAGCACTTTGGGAGGCTGAGGCAAGCAGATGGCCTGAGCCCAGCAGGTCGAGGCCTACCTGGGCAACTTGGTGAGAACTGGTCTCTACAATAAATCAAAAATTAGGCAGGCATGGTAGCGCACGCCTGTAGTTCCAGCTACTTGGAAGGCTGAGGCAGAAGAATCGCCTAAGCCCAGCAGGTTGAGGCTGCAGTGGCCATGAGCCTGCCACTGCACTCCAGTCTGGGCAACAGAGTGAGACTCCTACTCAAAATAAATAAATAAATAAAATGCATGATACTTTCACATGGTTCAAAATGAAAAATGGGTGAAAGTCTCCTTTCCACCCTTGACCTCAGCCATCATGTCCCTTCCATGAATGCAACCAAGGAATAACCATAAATCTTCTTTTTTTTTTGATTGGAAAATACAGCTTATTTAGAAAATAAAAGAGAGAGAGAGGACATTCACCTCCCCAATGTAAGGGAGGGGGCCAAAGCTTAGGAAAACACGCGGCCATAGCTCAACGAACACATGGCCTGACCTGTGCTTAACAACAACAATGGCCTGTCTTCTTTTTACACCAATGGTGGCAAAGTATCCATGGCGTTCTGCAGCTTGCACCTTTTCATTTAACCTATAACATGGAGATCGGCGCAGATCAGTACATAGAGAGATTTCTCCTTCTTCCACTTCGCATCCCAGGGGACAGATGCCTTGATTCACTCTCCCCCTGCCAAGCATTGAGGCTACTTCCAAACGCCTTCCGTTACAAACAGTACTGCAGGGCTCCAGCCTGGGGAATGTAGCCTGCAGGTACACCTGTGTAAGGGAAGGACTCCACGGGTGCACGGAGTTTTCATTCCTCTTCCATAGACTGCACCAATACTTGCCCTATATCAGTTTTCTGGGATTGCTCTAACAAAGTCACACAAACCAGGTGGCACAAAATAGCAGAAATTTATTATTCACCATCTGGAGACTGGATGTCTGAAATCAAGGTGTTGGCAGGGCCACACTCCCTCTGAGACTCTAGAAAAGGACCCTTCCCTGCCTCTCCTAGCTCCTGGTGGCTGCAGGCAACCCTTGCTGAACCTTGGTTTGTAGATGTGTCCCTCGGGTCTCTGCCTTGTCCTGAGGCCATCTTCCCTCTGTCGGTGTGTGTGTCCAAATACCCCTCTTCTAATAAGGATGTCAGTCGTTGGACTGGGGCTAACACGACCTCATCTTAACTTGATTATGTCTGCAAAGACTCAATTTCTGAGTAAGGCCACATGCATAGGTTCCAGGGATCATGAATTTTGGGGATACATCATTCAATCCAGGATAATATATCCCCCTTAAGCAACAAGAGTGAAAAGGAACCTCCTTAACATTTTTCAAGGGATAATGTTTCGAGAGACCGTGGGCAGTATTGGGAAGTAATTTTGGTGACTGGACACCGCTTCTCTGGAACGGGATCCTCTGTGGGCCTGGGTTGCGTGGACGCCTGGGATTTACTGGGTTATGGACAAGGACTGGCTTCTCATGGCAGTTGGGAAGGATGCACCCCACGTTGACCTGTTTCCTGGGCTGTTCGGGCAGTGTGAGATTCCTTCCGGGTCCTTATCGGCCGTGGCCACTGACCTGGCATGCTCAGGTCGAGAGGTCACGGGGTTGCTCCGAGGCTGTCCCTGGGAACGCAGCACTTAGTCAAACTTCCAATCAGATATTTGTATTTTAAGATGGATACATTTCATTTAAAAATGTGGATTCCAGCTGAGGTGAGTGGATTGCCTGAGCCCGCGGGTTCGAGACCTGCCTGGGCAGCGAGACCTCATCTCTACAATAAATAAAAAATCAGCCGGACGTGGTAGCGCGCGCCTGTAATTCTGGCTACTCGGAAGGCTGAGGTGGAAGGATCGCCAGAGCCCAGTGGGTAGAGGCTGCGGTGGCCAGGAGCGGACTCCAGTCTGGGCAACAGAGTGAAACTCCAACTCAAAAAAAAAAAAAAATGTGGATTCCTAACTTCTCTGGAAAAAAAGAATCTGTTAACACGGTTCCCATTTCCACATGGCAACAAACACCTGGATAGGATACACCCGTTGGCACTTCAGGTTGTGTACCCAACTCTGGGCTTCAAACCATGTTAGTGTCGTAAGGCAGGCTGTGGACTCTGACACTCAACTGCTTGGTTTGAATCCCAGCTCAGCCACTTCCTAGCTGTGCATCCTGGGGCAAGTTGCTTAAATGTCTCGAAGTCCCATCTGTAAAACTAGGATTGATTTATTCAGCACATTTTTATTGAGCATCTACTATGTGCCAGGCACTGTTCTAGGCCCTTGGGCTATGTCAGTAAACAAGTGAAGATACTTGCTCTCGTGGTGCTTTTATGTGGCGGAGGAGACAGGAGATACATAAGGATGTAACAATAGGATGCCAAATAGGATGTAACAAGGTAGGACGCTGAAAGAGGACGGATGCTATGGGGAAGCGAGACCAGGGTCCAGTGTGCACAGGGTGTGGGGTGATAGGGCGTGAAGTGGCAGGGCATTTCTAAACGGGCTGCTCAGGGAAGGCCTCACTAAGAGGCTGATGTCTGAGCAGAGACTTGAAGGGTCTGAGGGAGTTGCCCCTGTCACCTGGGGGAGCACACACCAGCCCAGGGAGCAGCTAAGCAAAGGCTCAAGTCAGGAGCCGGCAGCTGTTGAAGGGCCAGTGAGGAGGCGGGTGGGCTGGAGGGGAGACTGGAAGCGGGAGAGCCGTGGGAGCCCAGGCTGCAGAGGAAGGTGGGGGTGAGGTGAGCAAATGGTGTGGGGCCTTGCAGGCCATGGGGAACGCTTTGGTTCTTCCTCTGAGTCAGGTGGGAGCCACGGAGGGTTCTGAGCAGAGGAGAAACACGACCTCACGTTCGTTCTAACAGGATGTGTCCGGGTGGTGCCAAATCAGAAGGTGAGAGACCAGGGGGATGCTGGGGTAGCGCTCCACGTGGGAGTCCATGGTGGCTCAGACCCGGAGCTGGCAGTGGTGTAGCGAGAAGCGGCTGGGTACAGAATGCACCCCAGGTTGAGCCGACAGGACTTGCAGAGGGACCGGATGCCGGCTTGGGGAAAGGGGGGCTTCGGCTGGGGCAGCCCCAGGACGGGCCTGCTAGGGGCAGGTTGGGGGGGCGATTGGGAGTGAGTTGAAATCTGACCTCACGGTGAATGCAGGGGGCAGAGAGGTCGGAGCCAGTCCTGGGAAAAGCAGTCCTCACCTTCTGGGCTGTTCCCAGGGTCAAGTGAATGCGCTGCAGGAGCCCTGAGAGCAGGGGCTGGCCCCGGGCAGGCGCCACAGGGCCGGCGGTTCTTCCTTTGGCCGCAGCCCCCCCCCGCCCCCGGCCCTCACGTTCCTCTCAAGGGTGGGGGGTCGCGTCTCCAGAGGGCCCGAGGCACGTCCTCCCCCCCGGGGACGGGAGGCCCCCTCTCTGGGCAGAGGGCCCGGCAGGCGAGCACGGACCCTCCTCCCGGAACTCCTTGGGCAAGTGACTTCGCCCCTCGGGCCATCGGTCACGGCGTCTGCGAAGTGAATAACCCCCTTCTCCGAGGCTGTCCCGGGCAGCCATCGAGAACCGCGGGCCCGAGCGCTGGGCGCCCGCGAGAGCTTGGTCACGTCCCGTGGCCCGGGAGAAAAGAAGCCAAGCCAGCATCCGTCCCGGCTGTTTATTGAAGGGCGGCACGGGAGGGGCGCAGAGGAGGAGGGGGCGTGGGGCACGGGGACGGCCGAGTTCGGCCGGGTGGGGGCAGAACCGAGGACCCTCCCGGGGAGACTGAGGAGGGGGAGGGGACCGCGACCCGGAGCGCGAGTCTCCAGCCGTCTCGGCGCTCCCCCTAGCGGTACAGAAGAGCGATGACGCCTCCGGCTGGGGAGCCCGTCAAGGGCCCATGGGTCATCAGGGTCAGGGTCAAGGCTGTGGGCGTCGGTTTCCAGCTGGGTGGACTTGGGGGAGCAAAGACACCCGCTTCTCCTGCGCCCTGGCCTTAAAGACCATCCAAACCCAGGTCCAAAGTCTCTTTGGAGCCACCTGGGACCCCTGGGCCTCCGGCTAGTCTCTCTGGGCCAAATCTGTCCCCCCATCCTGGGGATCCCCTGGAAGCTGGGAAGAGGTGGGGCTCTGATCTAGCTGTAGAATAACATGCAGATCCTCCTGCTGCGTGACCTTGCACATGTCACCTCCCAGCCTCCCTCACCCCCCCGCTGGGCCATGATAGGTGGACGGTGGAGCTCTGATGTCAAAATGCCAGCAGAAAACACACAGTGAGAGAACCCTGAAAGGCCCGGGGAGCATCCTGGACCCATTCTGAGTCATCCTGGTGACCGAGTGACCCCTCTGCCCCTCCCCCATCCTTGTCTAGGGCGGATAGTGCTTATAACCTGGGGAAGAAAGGAGTATCACAGAACTCTAGGGTCTGGTTCAAACCCCTCGGAGCAGAGGCAGGATGAGAGGTCTGTCCCAGGTCACACAGAAGAGAGTGAGGATGGGTTGAGGGAGATACCTTCCGGCCCGGAGGGCCTTGGGAAGGGGAGGTAGGTGGGAAGCTCTGGGAGGACCTTAGGAAGGTTGGCATCTTGAGTGAGCTGGGGCCCTACCCCCGGGAAAGGGGTACCAGGATTTGAGCCCCAGATGTGACCTGGAGTTGGACCTTCTGGGGCTTGGATAAAAGGGGCCCTGCTAAGAGGGAGAAGTCTGGGGAGATGGCAGGAGGGGAGCATGTGGTGGGAGAAGGAAGGGTCCAGGGCCCAGGTCTGCTCATCCTCTGGCCACGTGGGCAGCTCAAGAGTCCCGCTTGGGCTGAATGGTCTGCACGGAAGAGTGCCCAAAGGGGCTGGCGGGCGGTGAGAGCCATGCCTGGCCACTGGCATCGCAGAAGGTGGGGGACAGCTGCTGCTCTTGTTCGTCCCCGAAGACCTCCACGTGGCCATCGGCTTCGGTGTCCAGGGGCTCTGCCTTGGCATCTTGGCTCAGCCAGCCCGTCATTGCCCAGAAGAGGCAGATGGCCAGCAGGACCCCGGCCGCTGCACAGAGTGCCGTGCCCGCCAGGCGGCAAGTGCCCAGGGCCTGGTTGTAGTCAGCTGCCCGCTGATCCAGCACCAGGAACTCACCCTCGCCAATGCCCTCCAGCTTGGGGGGCACCGCATAGCCGGTGGTCAGGGCCGCCACACCCAGCAGCAGAAGCAAGGTCCCTGAGGACAAGCTGATCTAGGGAGAGGCAGATAGACCAGGAGGTGGTCAGGGTCAGTCAGAGTTCCCAGGCCCAGGGGTCACCTTGGAGCCCCATGGATTTAAAGGCAACCTCTGGCCCTCCCTGAGAGATGGGGATCACAGCACACACTTGCTGGGGTCTAACAGAGAGGGGACATCAACTGTCATGTTCTCTTTGGAGTCTTGAGCCCTCTGGATTAAATTTCTTCCGAGCTCCCACCTAGCAACAGATTTCTCTGGCCAACCTTGAGTCCCTCTCCATCTTTTTTTTTTTTTTTTTGAGTCAGGGTCTCACTCCGTCACCCAGGCTGGAGAGCAGTGGCATGATCACAGCTCACTGCAACCTCAACCTTCTGGGCTCAGGTGATCCTCCTGCCTCAGCTTCCTGAGTCACTGGGACTACAGGCACGCACCACCATGCCTGGCTAATTTTTTTTATTTTTTTTGTGGAGATGAGGTCTCGCTGTGCTGCCCAGGCTGTTCACCCTTACTTAGGTCCCAATTTATCCTCTTGTCCTTTCTACTCTGTATCTCTCTGTCAGGTTAACTCCTATGATTGTCAGATCTCATCTCACAGCTCACCTCTTCAAGGAGGAGACCCTCGGCTGGGGCAGGACCCCTGTTCTGCACTCTGCCTGTTTGTTTTCCAGGATGTCACTGCAGTGCCCACTCGGACATGTATTTTGGTTACTATGCAAGGGATGTCTGCCGGTCCCACAGAACGGAGAGCCCTCTGGGAGCAGAGCCTATGCCTGTTTTGGCTCACTAGGTGTCTTCTATGTTTCGCATGGTGCTGGCACAGAATAGAGGCTAAATAAATGTTTGCTGAATGACTAAGTGAACCAGAGCTATGAGTTCCTTAAGGACAGGGACATGTCTTAAATTCTGTGTCTCCAAGTGCCTGGCAATAAAAAGATGCTCAAAAACTTTAAACACATACTCACTTTCTCCTGGAAGTCTTCCTTGATCACCCCAGGCACTGAGACCACTTCTCTCCTGGCATCCTCTGTACACCTGACCTGAGCTCAGGTAGGTTGGCCTCTCTGCACAGATTGGCACCTTGCCTCCCCACTAGAGTGAAGTTCTTTGACAGCAGGAGGAAGCTCCTGCCTCAGTCTCCCTACGCTATTGAGCAAAGAGCTATGCTCATCATAGGGACTCAGCTTGTGTGTGTGTGTGTGTGTGTGTGTGTGTGTGTGTGTTTTGTGGGTTTTTTGTTTTTGATTTTGCAGCAGGGTCTCGCTCTGTTACCCTGGCTGGAGTGCAGTAGCATGATCATAGCTCACTGTAGCCTCAAACTTCTGGGCTTAAATGATCCTCTTGCCTCAGCCTCTTAAGTAGTTGGGACTACAGGTGTGCAAAACCACACCTGGCTAATTTTTACTTTTTGTGGAGACAAGGTCTCACTATGTTGTCCAGGTTGGCTCGAGCTCCTGATCTCAATGATCCTCCCACCACAGCCTCCCAAAGCACTGGGATTACAGGCATGAACCACCACACCTGGCCAGGAGTTGGCTCATTGCCACCTCCACACCTTAACCCATGTAGTGTCTCCTGGCTGATCACTCCCCTTGACTATTATGGACATCAATTGTGTTTCTCCTCACATCTTTCCACAGACAAGGAACCCCTATACATCACTGGGAAACCACAGTAAGATTTAAGTGAGATGAACCCCACTTCTGGCCAGTCAGCCCCTTTCTCTCTCTCTCTCTCTCTCTCTCTTTCTTTCTGTCTCACTCTGTCGCCCAGGTTGGAGTGCAGTACAGCCACCACAGTCTCAGCCTGCTGGGCTCAGGTGATCCGTCTCAGTCTTCCAAGTAACTGGAACTACAGGTGCGCACCACCACACCCAGCTAATCAGGCAGCCCATTTCATCCCCTGACCACAGCAATTAGTTCAGGGCTGGCCAGTGGCCCCATCAGAACCAATGCAATGCTTGCCAAAACTTCTGGGAATGAAAAGCATTGTTTCTTGTAAATGGCAATGTGTTTTTAATTTCTGGTTCCCCTGGATCTTTTACCTCTCTGTATAACCTGTAGAACCAGTCTGTTTACTTCCACAAAATAACCTGCTGGAATTTTGACTGACTTGCATTGAATCTGTAGATCAGGTTAGGAAGAACCAGCACCTTGACAGTATTGAGTTTTCCTATCCATGAACATGGAATCTCTCTCCATTTATTTAGTTCTTTGATACCTTTCTTCACAATTTTATAGTTTTCCTCATATTGTATGCATTTTGTTAGATTTGAAACTAAATAATTCTCTTATTTTTGGTGCTAACATAAATGGTAATGTTATTTTTAATTTTTTTTTTTTTTTTTGTTGGAGTCTCATTCCGTCACCCAGGCTGGAGCTCACGGCCACCCCAGCGTCGACCTGCTGGGCACCGGCGATACTTCCACCTCAGCCTTCCAAGTAACCAAAACTGCAGGTGTGTGCCACTACGCCCAGCTAATTTTTTTTTTAATTGTAGAGATGAGGTCTCACCAAGTTGCTCTGCTGATCTCGAACCCACAGGCTCAGGCAATCCACTTGCCTCGGCCTCCCAAAGTGCTAGGATTATAGGCTGAGTTACCAAGGCCAGCCAGTAATGTGTTCTTAACTTCTGGCTATCTGCATTATTATTTTTTTTTTCCTGAAGGAAATACTGGAGGAAACTTGGGTGTTATAGAGTGAAGGTCTGAAGGTCAGCACAGCAACTGGCACTTAGGGACATGTGGAGAGAGCCTGAAGCTAACGGGCTACAGGCGTGGGGACACTGTGGGGAGCCTGAGGACTAAAAGAAACCTCACAAAGTCCTTGGTGCACTGATTTGAACTGCTGGATAAAACTTGGCCTGAAGGCACCCAACCTCTGTCTCTTCTAAAAAATGAGCACTATTTTTTTCCCTTTATCATTTAAACCCTCTTGAGCTGGGTTTTCTGTTGCTTGAACAAGCAAGACTACTACACTGTCTCTTTTTGTTCTTTCCTCCGAACTCAAATCCAGTCCCAACTCCTCCATGAACCAGAGGGCTTGCTCCTTGGATCTTACCTTCCAGCACAGTGAGGGCCAGGGCCGGCGGGGGCACAGGACCGGGGGTCCCTCAGGGTCGTCACTGAGCGCGGTGCCTGCACAATCCTCATAGAAGAGGTGCAGGTAGGAGCGGACCCCATACCATTTGCCGTCCTCCATGCTGGGGCCATGGCTGCAGCCGCAGGAACGATGGCAGCTCGGCATCATGGTCCTGTGGGACAGGTGAGGCACGGCCATCGGAGGCTGAGTGGGGCCACGCGTGGTGACCGCCCAAGCCCCCTGCATCTCTGCATTCCCACTCTGGACACCCCGTGCTTGAAGCACAGCCCGGCCTGGCCTTCCCTGAGCACACTGTGAATAAGTCAATGCTCCGACTTGCTTAGGCCAGGCCTGGCACTTGGGAGTGTCGGTCAATGTGAGTGTTTCCTCGGGAGGCCTCCCAGCAGCTGGAACTGTGGGCTCTGGAGCCTGCCACTTGAACTTCAATCGGAGCCCCATGGCTTCCTGGATGTGTGACCTCAGCCAAGTGCCTTCGCCTCTCTGAGCCTCAGTTTCCTTGTCTGTAAAGTAGAGCTAATAATCACACCTGTTTCATACAGTTACTGTCTAGTGGTAAGATGTGACAGCTGTTGTGATTATAACTATAATTTTTCTGTTATGATGCTCATCCTGAACTTCCGGGCTTCATGGAGTGAGATCCTCAACCCCACCTCCCCTCACAATCTCACTTCCCTTCAGAGTCCCTCCTGGGGGTAACTGTCATGGTGCCACGTGTCTAATAAGGCTGGAATCCCCAAGCGGCAAGACCCTGAAGTTTCCTTCTCAGGCTGACTCTCAACAACCTCCAACTTTCAAGGAACTGTGACTCCACAGGAGAGGAAAGTCAGGGGCCCTCAGGATCAGGGGCTCTTTCTTAGGCTTAAGGGCTAGATTCCCAGAGAAACCTAGTTAAGTATTATCTTTTCTTTTCTCTTTTTTTTTTTGAGTCGGAGTCTCACTCTGTTGCCCAGGCTGGAGGGCAGTGGCACACTCATGGCCACCACAATCTCGCCCCGCTGGGCTCAGATGATCCTTCCGCCTCAGCCTTCCAAGTAGCTGGAACTACAGGCACACACCACCACGTCCAGCTAATTTTTCAATTTATTGTAGTGAGAGGGCTTGCCAAGTTGCCCAGGCTGGTCTCGAACCCCTGGACGCAGGCAATCCTCTTGCCTTTGCCTCTCAGAGTGTTGGGATTACAGGTGTGAGCCACCACACCTGGCTAAGAACCCTCTTTTCATAAGAGGAGACCCCGAGGCCTCGGGGAGCGGAAGGCACGTGTGTATCGGCACACAGGCAGGGCTAAACCCAGAGCCAAGAGGTGGTGGGGAGGTGGTGCCGGGTCTCTACGAGGTCTCTCCGCCCCTCTGGCGGCTTCAAATAAAACGCGCTTGTTCTGCAGGGCCAAACAAATCTCCAGCCCGCCCTCACTTCCAATCAGACGTGGCGCTCAAATCCCTGCGTGGAGAAACACGCCGGCGCGCGCGCACACACACAGCACAAAGAAGCACAGACACAAGCACCGCCCAGATGGGCAGACCTGCACACCACACAGACACACACGTACACACATGGACACCCAGACACACACCTCGCGACACACCCAGACACACGCGCACACACAGAGAGTCGGGGTGCTTTCGGGGGACCCCGCGGAGCCACACGCGCGCAGGGCCGCTGTCAAAAAATCGCGCCTGCCCACCCTCCCAACTCACGATTCCGGAAGAAGAAGATTTTAAAAAGGGAGAAAATTAAAGGAAAAGAAAGGAAAACACAAAACGTCCGTCACAGGCGGGAACGGGTAAAGGCGAGGCCGAGACCAAAAGCGAAAAGACGTTAGGAGAGGGCGAGGGATCCCGCGGGCGGGGGTCCCCCAGGGGGCAGGGAG
>NW_007249341.1:21388-22657 GCF_000164805.1 Carlito syrichta | reverse complement strand
TTTTTTTTGTTAAAATTTTTTTTTTTTTTTTTTTTTTTTTTTTTTTTTTTTTTTTTTTTTTTTTTTTTTTTTTTTTTATTTTTTATATTTTTTTTTTTTTTTTTAATTTAATTTTTATTTATATGGGAGGGGGGTAAAAATAAAAATTTATTTTTTATTTCTCTGTTCTCCTTTCTTTACGTCTTCCTCTCTTTTTTCTTTTTATCTCCATTCCTTTTCGCACGCCTTTGCTCAGCTTCCGCCTCGGCCCGCCCCCTCTTGGCTCAGGGTCGCAGGGAGGCGGTCTAGCCGGAGGGGGTGGGGTGAGGCGGGCGCCGAGCCCCCGGCGCGCGGCCAGGACCGGGGTTGCCATGGGAACAGCGAGGGCGACGTCCCGCCCGGAGGGGGGAGGAGCCCGGGGCCGAGCGAGCGCGAAGAGGAGGGGGCTGCGCCGTCCGGCGGGGGAGGCGAGGCCTTGGAGGCGTGAGCGCAGGTGACAGGCGAGGGCCGGGAGATGGCGGGGTCCGAGGCTCGGCCTCACTCCCTCCTCCCTCCCAGACCCCCCAGACCCGCCCACTCTAGCGTCCGGCGCTGCCGGGGGTGGGGAGGGGCGCCCTCCGGGGCGTCGCCCGGGAAAACCAGGCCACTTCCTCGGCCCCTCCCGGCACCACTCTCGAACCGGCCTGCCGGTCCCCTGATCGAGACGAACCGCGTCTTTCCCCTAGAGGGAAACTGAGGCAGAGGGGGATAGGAGCGGGCTTGTCCGTGGAAACCTCTGCGCAACCTGCCAGCCTTGCGGTGTTGAGGGGCCACGGGGTCGGTGCTGCCTCGGCCCCCTGCGGCTCCCCTGGGACCCCCACTTCCCGAGGCCCGCGGCTCAGACAGCCGTTCCGCGTCGGGCGGGACACGGCCGGGGCTGGGGATGCCGGCAGGGGGTGGAGTATCTGAAAGCTTAGGTGGGATTTGGCCCTTTGGTGCAACAGACTCGACTAATATTTCCTACTAAAACTCTCCAGGTGGCAGACATCACCCATGAATTTGTACCTGAGTTCCAAGCACGACAAAGAAAGGACACACTCTCATCTTTGACTCCTGTTCAAAGGGAAAGTCAGCTTTGTGGTTACTGCTCCTGAGGGGCCAATGTTGACAAGGAAGGATTTTTTCTGATGGCACTGATTATGCTTAGTGTGTACCTCATGTCTTCCCAATGCCCAGCCCTTTGATAGAGGTCATTACATTTGTTGACTGCCCATCACTTGACAAACATGGTACTATAATTCCATTTCACTT
>NW_007249341.1:17636-21368 GCF_000164805.1 Carlito syrichta | reverse complement strand
CTCCGCCTCCTCGCTGGGCCCCACCCCCTCACGCACCCCTGGAACTCCTCACCGAAGCTCTGATCACTCACTACTGTGTTAGTGATCCTCCCTCAGTGCCCACACTCTTACTGAAGACCACCCCTCACCGAGCCTTGGCCTCCTCAGTGGATCTTCAGTCTTCTGGGGGGGGGTTCCATCCTGCCTGAGACCCCAGACCTGCACAGAAACCGCGTCTCCCGGCTCCCTCCCTCTCCACAGGGTCCCAGCCCTCTAAGGGCCTCCAACACTTGACTCCCCAGTCCCCCCCATCTTTGAGTCCCTCTCTCTGGGCCTGGCCAGCAAGTGCCTTCCCACTTACATGGAGCGGCAATATCCACTGAAGCCCCCCACATTCTCACGGAGCCCCCCAGCCTCACTCCTTCTAGTCCCTACCCCTTGCTAAGGATCAGTTCCCTGACCTAGAGAAGGGGGGAACAGAGGTCAGGGCGTTGGGAGAGAAGCGACTCACCCTTTCCACTTTGGAAGGAGCTAGTGGGACAGTAACCCTTGTTCCCTCCAGATCTCTCCCCAGTTCCACCCTGGGCAGCATGTGCCAACTGGCTGTCTCCCCAGAGAGTCAGCCTTTGCCAGGCAGCTGCACCTACTTCGCATCTTGTCATGTGTGCTCAGCCTTGGTTTTGTGCCACATTTACTGTGTGGTCTTGGAAAAGTCACTGTACTTCTCTGAACTTCATTGGGCACCAGGCACAAACAGACCTTCATGCCTTGAGCATCCATTCTGTTTCTCCTTGTGCTAGGGTTGGGGACACAGGGATGAATGAGCTCTGCGAGACAGGCCCGCCTCTTTCTTGTCCACTGTCATGCCTGCAAGCCTTCCATAGTGCTTGGTGCTGAGGCGGCAACTCAGTAAATATTTACTGAACACAGACTAATGATGGTAGCAAATATATGATATGTGCAGAGGGCTTAAGTGCTTTACATGCACCACTCACTCATTTAACTGTCTGAGTGTGTGAGAGAGGAACTCCTGCAGCTCAAAACTAAAGGCTCAGCCCGGCACAGTGGCTCACGCCTATAATTCTACCACCTTAGGAGGCTGAGGTGAGAGGAGTGCTTGAGCCCAGGAGTTTGAGACCAGCCTGCAAATATAGCGAGACTGCATCTCCACAAAAAATTTTTAAAAAATTAGCTGGGCATGGTGGCGCACACTTGTAGTCCCAGCTACTTGGAATGCTGAAGCAGAAGGATCTCCTGAGCCCAGCAAGTCGAGGCTGCAGTGACCGTGATTATGCTATGGTCCTCCAGCCTGAGCGACAGAGTGAGACTCTGACTCCAAGAAAAAAGAAAAGAAAAGGAATTGGTGTTCAAGATCAGTGAAGAAAAATGCAATGTTCTGAAAAGGCTTGATAATATGCCTGCATTTGCAAAAGTGGCACATGTTGAGAACTTCTGGGAGGACAGACAGAAAGGAAGTAACAGTAACTGCCTTGATACCTTGGGGAGGGTGGCTGGGGGTGAGGGTGGAAGGAAATTCCCTTTATTCTATGCAGCTCTGTATTGGTCTATTGTTTCTGTAATAATCTCAGCGAGAGATAATGGAGGGTTGGAGTGGGCGGGAGAAACAGAAGGGAGGGGACAGGTGTGAACAATGTCCACCAAATGAAGCTGGTAGGTCTTGGAGGCTAAGAAGTGAGGGCAGTGTGTGAATGTGTGAATGTATGTGTGTGTGTGTGAGAGAGAGAGAGAAGAAAGAGGGAGACAGAGATAGAGAGAGAAAGGAGAGAGGGAGAAAGAAAGACACACACATACAGAGAGAGAGAGAGAGAGACAGAGAGAGAGAGAGAGAGAGAAGAGACACAGAGAGACAGAGAGAGAAAGGAAATAGAGAACAGAGGTTTGTTATGTTTTCAGGTCAGGTGAGTGATGCTTCCATCAACAAAGATGGAAACAGAACAGGGGAGCCAAGCTGGGGAGACATTGATGCCCTTAGCTTTTGGCAGAGCAGAATGACACTGTCCAGGAGGCGGGTAGACGTGGTCTGGAGTCAGGGGCAAGGTCTTGGCCTTAGATACAGTGTAACTAGTTGCAAATGACAAAACTAAACTTGAACTGGCTTAAACAAAGGAAATATAGAAGCTCAAGTAGTTCTGAAGTCAGGGGATAAATGCTGACTTCAGGCATGACTGGATCCGGATGCTCAGAAATGTTTCTCTTTGTCCCTTGACTCGGCTCTCCCTTGTGTTGGCTTCACTGTCAGGCAGTCTCTCCCTATATGATGGGAAAATGACCACGCCCTCCAAGTTTAACCATTGGGAAAAGAATCTCTCCCTGTAGTTCCAGAGAAAGTGCAGATGTTGACTCTTCTTGCCCCAGTGGAGTAATGTGTCATTTCCTGAACCCACAGTGTGCCTTGGTTGGCTTGGTTACTTGTCACTCTTTGGGAGGCTTGGAGTGGCTACCTCACACATGTTAGGGCACAGATAGGGTGAGGGTGGATGGATGGAGGGAGCAAGGGGTGCAGGGAGGTGCAGCACCGCCAGAGCTGGCAACCCAGAGATCTGAGTAAATGCAAAGACACACAGAGGTGAGAGAAGAAAAGATTCATTTTGAAAAGTTCGCCCCCCACAGACAGGGAGCGGGCCTACACTCTAGGTGAGCATGGCGCTCTAGCCTCCCAAAGCCCTGGCTTAAATCCTTTTCCTTGGAGATGTTGCAATCACGTAGACATGACTGAGGTGACTTCCTTATCGACCTGTGGATGTCTTGAAGACCCGTGACACAGAGATTCATTAATGTCTGTCCATATTTTCATAGCCCCTAGAGAAGGGCATGACAAGGATTCTAATGCTCCTGCACCTTCCCCCAAGGACATTCCTTAGAGCTAATGGAGGGTGCACGTCCCCTTTTCTCCTAGGCATTCCCAGTGGGTAGCTTCGGGGGATCCTTGACTTCCCTGTAGATAGGGCCCATTCTACTGGAAGATTGAATCCTCACCTGCTCCCCCTTTGAGTGGTCATAACTTTTGTAATTATAAGTTTCATGACTTCTTCAATCCTTGCCCAATGCATGATGTCTTAGGCCTTGTAAATTCCCTTTACTCTAGGCAAACTTGATTTTCGTTGAAATCGGCAAAGTTAATTTTTCCTAAAATGTACATTTCTCCAAAAACATAGCTTCTACTTTTTCATCATTGTATTAAGGTTCAAAGCCGGGCTTGGTGGCTCAGCCTGTTATCCTGCGCCTTGGGAGGCCGAGGCAAGTGAATTGCCTGAGCCCGTGGGTTCTAGACCCACCTGGGTGAGACCTTGTCTCTATAATAAATCAAAAAAACTAGCCGGGCGTGGTAGCGCACGTCCATAGTTCTGGCCACTTGGAAGGCTGAGGCTGAAGGATCACCGGAGCCCAGCAGGTCGAGGCTACAGTGGCCGGGAGCATGCCACTGCACTCCAGTCAGGGCGACAGAGTGAGACTCCAACTCAAAAAAAAAAAAAAAAAAAAGGTTTAAGAACAAGATAAAAGATTGCCTGAGCCCGTGGGTTCGAGACCCACCTGGGCAACTTGGTGAGACCTCGTCTCTACAATAAATCAAAAAATTAGCCGGGCGTGGTAGTGCGCGCCTGTAGTTCCAGCTACTTGGAAGGCTGAGATGGAAGGATCGCTGGAGCCCAGCAGGTTGAGGCTGCGGCGGCCAGGAGTGACCACTGCACTCCAGTCTGGGTGACAGAGTGAGACTCCAACTCAAAAAACTGC
>NW_007249341.1:16453-17605 GCF_000164805.1 Carlito syrichta | reverse complement strand
CAAAAAAAAAAAAAAAAAAAAAAAAACAAGATAAAAAATGACTTTCGGCTCTTGGTCTGTCCTTTCAACATAAACCTTTCGGCTTGAGTGGCTGCTGGACGAGTTTTCCTCCAGGGAAACTGAAATGCCATCATTGAGGAAAAGCAGTGGGCACAAAGGTGGCCAAACAACGGCATCCAGATGGAGAAGGGAGCTTAGACCAGAACTCTGAGGATTCCCTCTGCTGTGGGCTGAATGCTTGCGTCCCCCATCCAGATTCATATGTTGACATCCCGTTGTGATGGTATTTGGAGGCAGGGCCTCCGGGAGGGTTAGAGCCCTAAGAGGAGACTGGACAGAACTGGCTCCTCTCTCTGCTTTCTGCTCTGCAGGCCCACCCAGAAGATGGCTGTCTGCACACTGGTGGGCAGGCCCTCACCAGCCGGCAGAACAGAATCTGTGGGCACCTTGACCTTAGACTTCCCAGCCTGGAGGGAACCGAGACTTGTTTGTTGCTTAAGCCACCCAGTCAATGGTAGGTTGTTATGCAGCTCCAGCAGACTAAGACACTTGGTTATCTATGGCTGCATAACACAGCACGCCACAGGGAGGATTTTATCATCCTTCCCAGTTTCTGTGGGGCAGGAATTTGGGAAGGGCTCCCCTGGGTAGCTCTGCCTTAGGGTCTCTTTTGTGGTTGTAGTCAGGCCGTGGCTGGGAGTGAGAGCAGTTCAGCTGGGGGCTGGCTGGCCTAGCACTCTCCCGTACAGTCTCAAGGCCTCTCCATGCAGCCCCTCTGCATAGGCCAGTTGGGCCTCCTCACAGCATGGTGGCTTCAGAGTGGTGACTCAGGTCCATGTGGTGCAGGACTCCAGTGAGTTAGGCCGCATGACCCTTAGGACTGGGCCTCCGGAGTCACCAGAGGATCACAGTCCGTCAGCCATCCAGTCATGAAGGTTGGTCCAGACTCCAGCAGAAGTCTGTCACTCAATGGGAGGAGTGTCAAGGAATTTGTGGATGTGTTTTAAAATGGCCACTAGCTGGGCTTGGTGGCTCAGCCTGTAATCCCGCGCCTTTGGGAGGCTGAGGTGAGTGGATTGCCTGAGCCGGCGGGTTCGAGACCCGCCTGGGCAGCGAGACCTCATCTCTACAATAAATCAAAAAATTAGCCGG
>NW_007249341.1:0-16433 GCF_000164805.1 Carlito syrichta | reverse complement strand
AAATTAGCCGGGCGTGGTAGTGCGCGCCTGTAATTCTGGCTACTCGGAAGGCTGAGACGGAAGGATCGCTGGAGCCCAGCAGGCGAGGCTGCAGTGGCCGGGAGCAGCCACTGCACTCCAGTCTGGGCGACCGAGTGAAACTCCAACTCAAAAAAAACAAAAACAAAAACAAATAAAATGGTTACACTACATTTGAAGAAATCAGGGGAGGAAGAACCAGAGAAGCATTTAGAGAGATTGGTGGTGGAGGTGGTGAGAATCTAGGGGTTTGTGTGTGTGTGTGTGTGTGTGTGTGTGTGTGTGTGTGTGTGTGTATGTGTGTGTGTGCGTGCGTGCGCGCGCACGTACACACACGCGCGTTGGCGTGAGAGTGCGCTGCATTTCCAAAGGGCCTGCTCAGCAGTGTGAATGTGCATTAGAGATACACAGCAAGACGGCAGGACTTAGATTTAGCCACAAAGTAGTCAGTGGGAACCTTGGCCGGGGGATTTAGGGTGTGATGGGGAAGGTCAGACTACAGTGGGTTGAGAATTTATGGCAGACAGGAAGGTGAGGAGGTGGGGGCTCTTAGTGGAAACCATGCCATGGACAGAGGGGAGGGGCCTTGGGGGAGACCAGTGATGTCAGTAGGGATGCTGAGGTTCTAGAGGCAACGAGAAGGAATGAAATTAGATTGCACAGGGCTGGCCTTGAGCTGGCAAAGGAGGAAACTGTCCTCTGAGCCCTTCGGGCAGAGGGGAGGGCAGCTACCAAGAAGAGCTAGTAGAGTGACTGAAGTTGAACTCTGGATGTCTGAACCTTTAACTGCAGGCCCCAAGCCCTGACCGCAGACTCCTTTTCTCCCCACCCAGTTTTGGTCTTCATTGATCTCCTTAGTCCATCTCCCCGGGGCCATCTGCTCCACTCCTTGTTGTGTCACAGAAACCAAAGAAACACATTTCCAAGGGGACTGCTCAGCAGTGAGTGCATTAGAGACACAGAGCAAGACAACAGGACTTAGATTTGGCAGCAAAGAGGCCAGTGAGAACCTTGGCCAAGTGATCTAGGGTGTGGTGGGGGAGGTCAGACTGCAGTGGATGGAGAGGTAGTGGTGGACAGGAGAGTGAGGAGGTGGGGCTCTTTGTGGAAACCACGCATGGACCGAAGGAGACAGGTGATGTCAGAGCATGTGGTTCAGTAGTGTTGTGTGGAACCTTGCCAGAGGTGAGAAGGTCTCAGCTGGCACTATCCCACAGAGCTTTTGGCCAGGATGGACATGTCCCATGTCTGCCAGTGCAGGAGCCACTGGCCACATGTGGCTGCTGAGCATTTGAAACATGTCTAGTGTGGCCGAAGAACTGAATTTTAAATTGCATTTAATTCTAATTGCTTTAGATGTAAGTTTAAATGACCACATGCCACTAGTGGCCTCCATATTGAAGAGTCAAGCATCAGTGGAACAAACTTTACTCCCCGGTCCCACCATCCAACTGCCCACTCCGCGCTTGCACCCTGCCTGGCCATGGTGGTCTCTTCTCTGCACTGCCACCACAACAAACTTGAAAGCATGAGTCGGGGGAATTCATGATTAGTGTAAAGTTCCAGTGTTGCAGGACACAAAAGCTCTAGAGCTGTATTGCACAACAGTGTGAAGATAGTTAACACTGAACCATACACTTTATTTTTTATTTTATTTCATTTTTTTTAGAAAGCAGGATTTATTAAGAGGACAGAAAAGCTACCACAGTGGGAGGGGACCCAATGGGGTTGGCCTATTATTTATTTATTTGTTTATTTTTGTGTTGGAGTCTCACTCTGTCACCCAGGCTGGAATGCAGTGACACGCTCACGGCTGCCCCAGTGTCAACCTGCTGGGCTCTGGTGGTCCTTCTGCCTCAGCCTTCCATGTAGTCACAACTACAGGCACGCGCTACCATGCCCAGCTAATTTTTTGTTTTTTATTGTAGAGATGAGGTCTCACCAAGTTGCCGAGGTTGTTCTCGAACCCGTGGGCTCAGGCAGTCCCCTCACCTCGGCCTCCCAAAGTGCTGGGATTACAGGCATGTGCCGTTGCGCCCAGTCTGAACCATATACTTTCAATTGCTAAGGTGAGGCTGGGCACAGTGGCTCACACTTGCAATTCTAGCATTTTGGGAGGCTCAGATGGGAGGATTGCTTGAGCCCAGGCATTTGAGACTAGCCTGGGTGACATAGTGAGACTCAGCTCTATTTTAAAAAGAGAAAAAAAGAGTTAAGATGGTAAGTTTAATGTTTTTGTTTGTTGTTTTGTTGTTGTTGTTGTTGTTGAGTCAGAGTCTCACACTGTTGCCCAGGCTGGAGTGCAGTGACATGCTCATGGCTTCCTGCAGCCTTAATTCTTGGGCTCAGGCGATCCTTCTGCCTCAGTCTCCCGAGTAGCTGGGACTACAGGCACACATCACCATGTTCAGCTATTTTTTTTTCTTTTCTTGTCTTTCTTTTTTTTTGTAGAGATGAGGTCTCACTATGTCGCCTGGCTGGTCTCAACCTTCTGGGTTCAAGTGATTCTACTGTCTCAGTCTCCCAAAGTGTTGGGATTAGAGGTGTGAGCCATTGCACCCAGTCTAATGTGTGTGTATGTGTGTGTGTGTGTGTGTGTTGTTGTTGTTGTTTTTAACCACATACAAAAGCCTAAGTCAGTCTGATTCTCTCATTTTCTTGCTCAAAACCCTCTAATGACATCTCATCTTACTCATGGTAAAAGGAAAAGATTGTGGTGGATTAAAAGTGTTCATGAATTCTTTGTCACTCTGCCCTTCAAGAAGTGGAGTAGTAGCTGGACGTGGTGGCTCACGCCTGTAATCCCAACACTTTGGGAGGTGGAGGCCAGAGGATTGCCTGAGTCCAGGGATTCAAGACCAGCCTGGGCAACTTGGTGAGACCTCATCCCTACAATTAAAAAAATAAATAGCCGGGCATGGTGGCATGTGCCTGTAGTTCCAGCTACTTGGAAGACTGAGGTAGAAGGATCACCTGAGCCCAGCAGGTCAAGGCTGCAGCGGCCATGAGCATGAGCATGCCACTGCACTCCAGCCTGGGTGACACAGTAAGACACCAACACACACACACACACACACACACACACACACACACACACACACACACAAATGGAGTAACTTCTCACCACCCCTTGAGTCTGGGTTGGCCCAGGGACAGGTTTAACCTACAGAATATGGTGGAAGCAGTACAGTTCAGTCTGGACCCAGCCTCCAGGAGGTCAACCTTCCCTCTCCCACTTGGGTAACATTCCCTTGTGAGATGCTCCCTCTGGGATCCCAGTTTTCATGCTAAAGAATCCCAGGCCACACAGGTGGCCACACAGACGTGCTCCCGCTGCCAGCCCAGGTGAATGTCCAGCCCACCGTGAGCACCAACTAGTGTACGGAGACGGTGGGAAATGAATGCGCCATCTTGGAATTCCAGCCCACCTGAGTCCTCAGGTGGCATCATGTGAGCACAAGTACTGTCCCACTGAATCTTAAAACCCATAGAGCCTTGACAGGTAATCCAATGGTATTCTATGCTACCAAATTGTGAGATGGCTTGTTTTGCAGCAGGAGATGTCAAAACCAGTCCTTGCTATGGTCTGAGGGTCCTTAGATGGTCTACCGCCCCTCCTGCAGCCTTAACTCACTTCTTCCTCCCTTCCCTCACTCCAGTCACACTGGCCTTTCTGCTAGTCCTTGAATGAACCAAGCACATCAGAGCTTTTTTTTTAGTTAGAGTCTCACTCCATCACCCAGGCTGGAGTGCAGTGGCACACTGACGGCCATCCCAGCGTCCACCTGCTGGGCTCCGCGATCCTGCCACCTTAGTCTTCCAAGTAGCCAGAACTACAAGCACCTGCTACCATGCCCAGTTAATTTTTGATTTATTGTAGAGACGAGGTCTTGCCAAATTGCCAGGGCTGGTCTTGAACCTGCAGCCTCAGGCAATCCACTCACCTCAACCTCCCAAAGTGCTGGGATTACAGGCTGAGCTGCAGACCCCAGCCTCATTGGGGCATTTGTACTCGTTTGTTTCTCTGCCTTTCTGCTTTCTCTCTTGAGCTTTGCACAGCTAGCTTCTTGCTTTATTCAAATCTACACGCATATGTCGTCTTATCAAAGAAGGTTCATTTAAGCACTGTGGTAGAGACATAGACTGCTCAGCCAATTTCCATGTGTTCACTTACTTCCCAGTCCCCTTGGAGTTAGGCAAGGTCATGTGATTCCTTCTGGCCAATGAGCTGTGAGCAGAGTGATGGTGTCACTTCTGGGCCAAAGCATTTGCTCTGTTGCTATCATTGCATAACAAACCACCCTAAAACCCAATGATTCACATCTGCAACAATCAGTATGCTACCCATAAGTCTACCATTTGGACAGGCCTCAGTGGGAAGACTCAAATCTGCTCCACTTAGCGCGGTAGCTGGGTGGCTTCACAGGAGACTGGAAAGTCCCCCTTCCTAAGCAGCTTGCCCGCCTGGCTGGAGCTGTTACCTGGGGCTCAGCAGAGACTGAGGACAGGAGACTCGGTTCTCTGTGTGGGACTCTCCACAGTTTCTTTTTTTTTTTTTTTTTTTTGAGTTGGAGTCTCACTCTGTTGCCCAGACTGGAATGCAGTGGCCGCTCCCGGCCACTGCAGCCTCGACCTGCTGGGCTCCGGCGATCCTTCTGCCTCAGCCTTCCAAGTAGCTGAAACTATAGGCGCGCTACCAGGCCCGGCTAATTTTTGATTTTATTGTAGAGATGAGGTCTCGCCAAGTTGCCCAGGCAAGTCTCGAACCCGCGGCCTCAGGCAATCCACTCACCTCAGCCTCCCAAAGCGCGGGATTACAGGCTGAGCCACTGAGCCCGGCATTCTCCACAGTTTCTTAAGCTGCCTCACAGCCTGGTGGCTGGATCCTAAGAATGAGTATTTCCAGAAAGAGGAGGTGAACACTGTGGGTTTCTTAGGGCCAGCAGCTAGAGGCTGGTATAGTGTCAACTCCACTCTATTCTATTGGTCACACACGCCCACATCCAAGGGGACGAGACTTGCGCCCTAACTCTCAGCAGGAGAAATGTAAATCATTTTGGGGTCACGTTTTAAAACTGCTGCGGCATGTAAGAGCTGGTGTACGTACTTTGAGCCATCTTTTCTCCTGCCATAACAAGTGTGGAGGCTGCAAGTTGACATGGGAGATCAGATGATGGAAGCTGACTGGTGCTGAGCCACTGGGTGGAGGACAGCTGTCTGGAGAGTCACACTAGCAGAAGATGCTTAAGCAAGAAATAAGTCTTCATTGCATGCATTCGTCAATATTTCAGAGTTCTTTTGTTACTATGTCATAATTCTGCCTATTCTGACTGGTAAAGAAATTGGTACTACAAGTAGGGTGCCTTTGTAACCAAAATTAAAACTATGCAGCGGTGACTTCGTGGGTGTGGTGGCAAGCAGGAAAACTGGCAATTCTTCTTATGCAAAAGCAAAGAATTTGGTAAAATTTTTACTGTAGTAACTTGGAAAGAGGCCTATGGGCACTTTTGGCTGCATCTGCCAAAATATTCAAGAAAGAGATGAGCTCAGAAAAGAAATGGCCTGTCTGTAAGCAGAATAAAAAGTTCAGAAATGTAAGTCCTTGCAGAACTGGAAAAGTCTGATGCTTCTAGATTCCAAGTAGAGAGAGATGAACTTTTTTTTTGAGTTGGAATCTCACTCCATCGCCCAGGCTGGAGCACAGTGGCATGTTCACAGTTACCCCAGTGTCGACCTGCTGGACTCCGGCAATCCTTCTGCCTCAGCCTTCCAAGTAGCCGGAACTATAGGCGTGTGCTACCACACCCAGCTAATTTTTTGATTTATTGTAGAGATGAGGTCTCATCAAGTTGCCCAGGCTGTTCTCAAACCCGTGGGTTCAGTCAGTCCTCCTGCCTCAGCCTCCCAAAGTGCTGGTATCACAGGCTTGAGCCTCCACGCCTGGCCAAGAGTGAATTTTAAAAGACCTTGAGTGTAAAACTTCTCAGGGCCACCTGAGAGTGAGAGCTTTGGGGTAAGAAAGAAAGAAAAAAAAAGGCAGTCTTAAGGATAATATATGAAAAAGTAGACCCAGCGTGGTGGTTCAAACCTGTAATCCCAGCAATTCGGCGCCTCAAAATGGCCCTAGTCACCTCGCCCCCGTTAGGATGGCTACTATGAACACAAACAGGAAATAACAAGTGTTAGTGAGGATGTGAAAAAACTGGAACCCTTGTGAATTGTTGGTGAGTGTGTAAAATGGTGCAGATGCTGTGGAAAGCAGCATAGTGACTCCATAGAATTACCACATGATCCAGCGATTCTATTTCTGATTATATATTCAGAAAAACTGAAAACATTGTGTTTCAAAGAGATATGTGCACATCCATTTTCATAGCAACATTCTTTTTTCTTTTTTCTTTTTTTTTTGAGTTGGAGTCTCACTTTGTTGCCCAGACTAGAGTGCAGTGGCCGCTCCTGGCCACCACAGCCTCGACCTGCTGGGCTCCAGTGATCCTTCCGCCTCAGCCTTTCAAGTAGCTGGAACTACAGGCGCGTGCTACCACGCCCGGCTAATTTTTCTGATTTATTGTGGAGATGTGGTCTCACCAAGTTGCCCACACGGGTCTCGAACCCGTGGGCTCAGGCAATCCACTCACCTCAGCCTCCCAAAGGCGTGGGATTACAGGCTGAGCCACCGAGCCCGCCTACATTCTTTTTTATTTTCTTTTTTTCTTTTTTGAGTCAGAGTCTCACTCTGTCACCCAGGCTGGGTGCAGTGGCATGCTCATGGCCATTGGAGTCTCGACCTGCTGGGCTCAGGCGATTCTTCCACCTCAGCCTTCCAAGTAGCTAGAACTACAAGCGTGCACCACCACACCTGGCTCATTTTTTTTTAATTGTAGAGACGAGGTCTCACCAAGTTGCCTGGGCTGGTCTTGAACCCTTGGACTCAGGCAATTCTCTCACCTCCATCTCTCAAAGCGCTGGGATGACAGATGTGAGCCCCTGCGCCCGGCTAGCAACATTATTTTCAATAGCCAAAAAGTGGAAGCAACCCAGTGTCCAGTGACAGAGGAATGAATACGCAAGTATGGCAAATACTTAAAATGAAATAGTATTCAGTGGTCAAGAGAAAGGAAACTCGGACACAGGCTACAACACGGCTGAATCTTGAGGACATTATGCTGAGTAAAATGAGCCAGACACAAAAAAACACCGTGTGATTCCACTTATGTGAAACATCTAGAATAAACTCACAGAGACGGAAATGAGATTGGTGGCTGCTGGGAGCTGGGGGAGGGGGAGATGAGGGGTTCGTGTTTTATGGGCCCAGAGTGTCAGCTTTGCAGTTTGAAGAGTTCTTGAGGTGGATGGTGACGGTGGGTGCAAACAGTGTAACTGTGCTTAATGTCAACAAGCTGTTCACCTAAACATTATTAAGATGGCAAGTTTTATGTTACGTGTGTTTCACCACAATTTTTAGAAATTACCCATCTGTGTGTTGAGAGGATCCCAGGGCTCCGCCAGCATTCAGGTAGGGAGTGGACGAAAGACTCTACAGATCTCCCAAGGAGCCGGCCAGAGGTGTGTCTGGGCCTCACTGCCTTCCAGGAGATTCTGCATTCCTTCCTTCTGTGCACAGCTGACCCCTGGATGCTCCCTAGCCTTCCTTGCCAGCGGGCCTCCCGCTGAGCTCAGCCAGTGAGAGGCACCACAGGACACTGCGGGGAGAGAGAGAGAAGCCAGGGTTTTTCTTCCCAGCCTCCTCTGGCTTTCCTAGCCTGTCCTCACTAACGTGACCTCCTCATGTAGAATGGTAGCCCCTGACAGGTGTGGTGGCTAGGGCCTGTCATCGAAGCACTTTGGGAGGTGGAGGTGAGAGGACTGCCTGAGCCCAGGGGTTTGAGACCAGCCTGGGCAACTAGGCGAGACCTTGGCTCTACAATACATCAAAAAATTAGCTGGACGTGGTGGTGCGTGCCTGTGTTCCAGCTACATGGAAGGCCGAGGCAGAAGGATTGCCTGAATCCAGCAGGTCGAGGCTTCAGTGAGCCATGATTGTGCCACTGCACTCCAGCCTGGGTGACAGAGTGAGACTCCAACTCAAAAATAAATTAAAAAATAATGGTAACCCATCCTCACACATCATCCCCCTTACTGCACAACATTATTATATATATTTATCTGTTTGTTTATTGTGTGCTTCCATTCACTAGAGTGTAAGATCCGTGACGGAAAGGACTGTACATGTTTTATTCGTTGAATTCCCAAGAGAGTGCTTGGCACTCAGCAAAAGTGAATAAATTTAGCAGTCAAACGAAACACACACAAGAGAAGAGGGAAAGCCCTAAGGAGCATGTGGCAGGTGATCGCAATCTGAAACAAAAGCCAGAGAGGTCAGGCAGCTTCTCTAAATCACACAGCAAATCCTCCAATGACCTCAAACCCCGGCCTCTTTCCATTTCGGTTTGTATCCAGGTCTCCGCAGAGACCCTTGGCCTCAGATTATCTGGAGGAGAAAGTGCAGAACATGACATTTAGCTAAAAGGAAAGCCTGAAAACAGCTGAGGGTGAGGAAGTGGGTTGCTAAGAAACCCCCAATAGGGAGTGGGTTGGCACCCATTACCAGGCAACCTAGAAGCTAGACAGGCAGGTGAGGCTGTGGATTACTTTCTCTGTCCTTCAGAGGCTCCTAGAACGCCAGGCTGGATATACTCTTAGAGACTGCTAGTCCAACCACCTAATCATACAAGTGGGGAAACTGAGGCCTCAAAAGACAAGGTGATGAGCCCAAAGTCCCTCCGATTCCTCAACAAGAGCAAGGACAAATGGCATGGGGGGGTCATTGTCACAAGAAAGTGGTTTGGCATGGCTGAGGCAGCCTGAGGGTAGAGCTGGTAGCAAATGGGCAGTCTATAAAAGAGTAAAGGAATCAATGGCATAAGGCTTGAGTGCCAAGTCAAGGACTTTTATCCTGATGGTGGTAGGGAGCCATGGCAAGGTTTTCAGCAACGCCAGGTTCGGGTTTTCAAGAGATCCCCCAGGCTGCAGTGGGGCAACTCAGGATAAAGTCCAAACCCCTTCAGGACCCTTATGCTCCCGCCATCCCCCAGGTCTCCCTACCTATCCCCTGACCCCCACCAGTCAGTGTCGGCTGCTCTGGCTTCAGTATTCCCAGCTGTTCTTGCTAATGTCTGAAAATGTCTTTCCTTCACTTTAATCTGCTTCATCCTATTGTTCCTGCTGTTGCTTCATAGAAAACTGCCTTGGAACTTGGTAGTGGGAGAAACTACCGTCTCATTTTGCTCGTTCGGAGTTAGGAATCCAAGCAGGGCATGGAGGGAACGGCTTGCCTCTGCCCTATGGTGGCTGGGCTTCTGCTGGGAAGACATGCCAACAGCTGGAGCGACTTGAAGGCCGAGGCTGGAATCGTCTGGTGGTGTTTGCACTCGTGTCTGGTGCCTGGCTCGATTGCCACCAGGAGTACCTGCACACGGTGGCCCCGTGTGGATGGTCTCTGGCTGTTGGCCTTTCAGCACCGTGGTTCGGATGACTTAGCCTTGGAAATCCTGCAGCCTCACTTCTGCTGCGTCCTGTTTTTTACAAGTGGGTCATTAAGGCCAGCATAGATTCCGGGGGAAGGAAATTTAAGGGAGGAATGTCAAAGCACTCGAGGCCTTGTTCTAAAGTCATCACAGCCTACTGAGATTTCAGGCCACAGTTCCAACATCACCTCTTGGGTGGTGGTGGTTGAGGGGATGACACTTGACCACGCCCCACTCCAAGTCTGGGTTCAGTGCCTCCTCTGTGTTCCCCCAGACTCACTGTCCCTCGCCAGCAAAGCCATCCCACTCCTGTGTGTATGCGTCTTTCTGCTTGGACGTGTGAGCTCTGTGAGGCTGTTTATGTCTCTTCACTTTTGTTTGCCAGCACCCCGCATGTGGCTGGCCAAGGCCAACCTCTAGTCAATGTTGGTTGAAAGGGTGAGTTGAATGCCTTACGTACCGCGTGGAGTCTGATGCAGAGTCATTCCTCCCTCATGAAACACTACACAAGCTAAACACCAGAGAGTGAGAAATGCTATTAAGAAGAAAGCTAACTAAGGGGCTGGTGTAAGGAGGGTAACACCTTATATGGCCAGTCAGGGAAGACATCTCTGGGGTGGTGACATGGAGCTGAGACTAAGAGTGAGAAAGACATGTGGATAGCACATGTGCAAAGGGTCTGGGAGGTGGGAGTGTACTTGGTGATTTAGAGAAACAGCATGGAGTCCGGCGTGACTGGAGCACGTGGAAGAAGGAAAATGTGGTAGGAGATAGCCCTGGATTGGGCCATAGGCCAGCTGTCACGGGACCTTACCGGCTATGCTGAGGACTGTGGCTTTGCGTGAGATGGGCGCCCTTGGAGGGTTTTGAACAGAGGGCAGACATGGTCTAATTTGAACAGGCAGGGCGCGGTGGCTCATGCCTGTAATCCCAGCACTTTGGGAGGCTGAGGCAGGAGTATCACCTGAGCCCAGGGCATTTTGTTTGTTTGAGTTGGAGTCTCACTCTGTCACCCAGGCTGGAGTGCAGTGACACACTCACAGCCACTGCAGCCTTGACCTGCTGGGCTCAGGTGATCCTTCCACTTCAGCCTTCCGGTAGCTGGAACTACAGGCAAGCTGGAACTACAGGCATACAACACTATGCCTGGCTAATTTTTTTTTTTTTTTGAGAAAGCAGGATTTATTGAGAGAACAGAAAAGCTCCCACAGTGGGAGGGGACAAGAAGGAGTTACCTAATTTGTTTATTTATTGTAGAGATGAGGTTTTGCCAAGTTGCACAGGCTGGTCTCGAACCTCTGGGCTCAGATAATCCTCTCACCTCTGCCTCCCAAAGTTCTGGGATTACAAGTGTGAGCTACTACACCCTGCGAGCCCAGAAGTTTGAGACCAGCCTGAGCACCATAGTGAGACTTTGTCTCTACATACATACATACATACATACATACATACATACATACATACATACATAAAGCTGGGAGTAGTAGCACATGCCTGTAGTCCCAGCTACACAAGAGGCTGAGATGGGAGGATTGCCTGAGCCCAGAAGTTAGAGGCTGTGATCTTGCCACTGTACTCCAGCCCGGGCAAGAGTGATACCGACTCCCTGACTCAACAACGTGTGTGTGTGTGGTGTGTACAGTTTAACCAGATCACTCTGGCTGCTATATGGACAATAAGACTCGAGGGGTCAAAGGAAGAAGCAAGGCGTACAGTGAGGAGGTTGGTACAGGAGACAATGACTGAAAGGTTTTGGCCTTTAATTTCACACCAGCTTGTAGATGTGGCTGGGGAAGCAGACTTGGGAACACTGGAAACAAGAACTCATTTCTTGGCATGTCGTTTGAGGCATATCCTCATTATTTTTCACTTCTCAGATACAGAGGATAAATAATTCATCAAATGGTAATTTACAGAGTTGGGTGTTTCACTTGACCTTCCATTCTCTCCCAAACCAGCTGTGACACCTACAGACATTTTTTAAAAATTTTATTTTTAAGATGCGGGATACAACTTAGGGTTAGGTATACAAAGGTAACGAGAAGGCAGCTAGTCTGGCAGTGTCTGGGATGGGGATGTGGACTTGGGAGTCCTCAGCTGTGATAAGCAGAATTCTAAGATGGCCCCAGGACTCCCAGTACCTGGTGGACATGCCCCGCGTGACCGCCTCCTCTTGAGTGTGGTGAATTTAGGCCAAGTAGCAGGAACTACAGGCTTATGCTGCTGACTCCAGCTAATTTTTAATTATTTTTGTATTGAAAAGGTCTTGCTTTGTTGCCTGGGTTGGTCTTGAACTCTGGCCTCAACCCATCCTCCTGCCTTGACCTCCCAAAGTGCTGGGATCACAGGTTGTTAAGCCACTGTGCCCCAACAGATGCCACTCTGATGGTTAGGCTACAATATACGGCAGAAGTGAAGGGATTTTTTTTGGTAGATATAAAGATCCCAGATTAGCTGATTTTCAGTTAATCAAAACAAAGTTTTTCCTGGGTGGCCCTGACCTAATCAGGAGACCCTTTTTGCAAAAGAGAAAAAAGAGCTTAAACCTTCCCTGAGTCAACTGACCCCAAGCAGCAGAAAGATTCTCCCGCTGGTCTCACAGTAAGTTGCAATGCTGTGAGAAGGCTGGAGAGGTCCTTTGGAGTCCATGTGGCAAGAATCTGCAAGCAGCCTTAGGAATCAAGAGTGGCACCAGCTAACAGCCAGCAAGAGAACAAGGACTTTGTCCTAGAATCACAAGGAACTGAACAGCCTACTACCATGTGAGTTTGGAAAAGGACACCAAGCTCCAGGAAGAAACACAGGCTGGCCCACACCGTGGCTGCCACCGAGCAGACTCAGCTAAGGCATGCCCAGATTCCTGACCCATGGATACTGGGAAACAGTAAATGCCTGTTGTTTAAGCCATCAAGTTTGTGGCACTTTGTGATGCAGCAGTAGAAGATGACCAATGTACCAGTGTGTGGGAGTTTCCAAAGGCTTGGACCAAGATGGCTCAAATTGCCCAGGCAAGGGGCATGGCCCAGCAACAAGTCAGACTGCATGAATGGAGTGGAACTGGGGTGGGACACACCCGGACCCCCACCCCCAACTGCACAGAATCTGTTTTACTCTCCGCAGCCGCTAGGTGTCTCCTGAGTCCCCATAAGGAGACATCTCCTCCACTTCAGGTCAGCTTAGGAAATGGAAGAAACCAAAAGATGTCTCTGTTTCTCAGTCCTGTTACCCCTCCCCACCGCGGGCATATAAGGCCCGCCGAGGGGAAGAGGCTTGCCCAAGGCCCCACAGCCCCAACAGGCTCTCTCTGCACGGGCACGGTACCCTGCCTGCCTCCCTCCCTCCTGCCCTTACCAGAGAGGTCGTGAGAAAGGCATCAGCAGGGAGCTCTGGAGGGACCTGCGGCCCAGGCTAGAACTCCTCATTGCTACTGACTTGGATGGGCGCGTGTGGCCCGAGGTTGACGCTGGTCAGAGACCCCCGCGATGGGGGGTACCTGACGTGCCCAGTTGCAGTTGCTAGGCCTGTGGCCCCATTTCCCTGGTCTAGCCTCTGAACCCTCCACTGCTGACTGGGGTTCTCCAGAAGCAGACACGGAGGCCGAGTTTGGGTTGCAAGATGTTTATTAGGAACGAGCACCTGTGAAAAGAAGAGGAAGCAGCAGAACTGGACACAGGAAGAACTCAAACCCTGCTGCGGCCTCACCAAGCCCTAGCTGCCCTGGGGGAGGGGATACTGAGGCAGGGTGGGGCGGGGTGGGGGGTGCTGCTGGGAGTACTGCCTGGCAGCCTCTGTCCCACGACGGACTGAAAGGCCAGGGCCAGTCATTTATACCTTGCCACTCAGACCCAGATGCAGGCTGCCTGGGGAAGGGCGTGGCCCCTGGGCTCTGCAGCGGAGGCAGATCCTGAAGGCACTTCCCACAGCTGGGCAGCCTTTCCTGAGGGGCTTCTGGGTGGCACGTATATGTCTTCCATACATTCTCAACTCTACCTCTTCTTATAGAACTTTTTTTTCTCTCCCAGTTTGCTTCCAACCAGAGGCTGAGAGGAAGCAGCCACTGTAATTCCCACACTCAGCCTTGGCTCATACTGGGAAAACAGAGGCTTTGTCCCGGCATAGGAATTCACTAAATCTGGCAGAGGAAAAACTAGGGGGAAGGGTGTCAGAGGGACAAAGAGGGAAAAGCCATGGTCTCACTTTCCAAAACACACTGGTCAGAACCTCAAAGACAGGAATCATTTGTGGTGGTTGCTCTTTGATCATTCCATAAGTCTATACTGCAGGCCAATGTGTGCTGGGCACTGGGACCCACCCGCCACTCCAGGCCCTAAGCTGGCAGCCTGACACCATCCACAGATTCAAACAGGGAGAGAGGCAACAGTCTCAGTAACACCTCACCAGGCAGCAGAACCAAGATTCCAGGTCCCGACTCTGAACTTGAACTTGGCTGCCTGTGGGCCCTCCTCCAAGTTGCTTCCCACCTGACCTTCAGTTTCCTCTGCTAGACAGTGGGGTCATACAATTTATGGATCACATGATAACTGCTCCTCCTCACCTCAAACTTCATTTCATCTTGTGAAGCAGGTACCATTGTTATATCCAAGCTACACATGCCAAGAGCTGGGACAGTTAATCAGCTCGAGGTCACATAGGTGCTCAGGGTGGAGCTGGGCTCTGAGCCCAGACAGTGGGGTCCAACTCTGCTTCTTAGTCCTTAACTGCTCCCCTCGGACCAGACTTGCTTGCACACTTGTCATCTGCACCACAGACATTTAAAAACAGTTGAGTCAGCTTTCACTTTGAAATGAAAATGACTCAGGAACCTCCACATCTCAGGCTTCTCTTGAGAGCCTGGCCCTTTGGCTGTGGACTGCACTCCCACAGGGGCATGCCTGGCAGGAGGGAGGTAGTCATCACCTTGAATGGGGTCATGGTGCCAGCATCCACCCAGACTTCCTCATTTATGTTACCTGCCTGGCCCCTACAGGGCCGAGCTTGCTATCCTTAATGAAGGCCAGGGCGTCCTGAGACAGTGGCCAGATGGCTTGTCCTGTGACACCCAGTTCTTCCTGCTTGGGCCTAAATCACACAGACGGGAATCTGGCAAACTGTGTGGGGAGGGTTGAGGAAAAGCACACACATGTAGAACCACAGGGCGAGGTCGGGGCAAATACACTTTATTCAGTCCTGGCATCAGACTGGCGAAAGTCCTGCTGTGGGTGCCAGTGCCCCAGACAAAGGGACCCCTCAGCTACCACACTAGTTCTTCAAGACCACAGACAGTGACATCTCTTCACTCCCATGACGTTTTCTGTTTTTTTTTTCATTGTCTTTTTTTGTAGTTGTTGTTTTTCTTAAAAAAAAAAAAAAAAAAAAAAAAGAGAGAGAGAAAGAGAGAGAGAAAGAGCGCGCAAAAAAGGCCCAGAGCCGGAGCACCAAGCTTAAAGGAGGCAGCTGGTGGCTTTGTCAGCGACGGGAACGCGTGGGGCAGAGACCTGCAGAGACCCTGGGCGGGTCCCGGAGGACTCTGGGACCGTTTGTTCCTGAGATTTGTGTGTGTGAATGAGTGTGTGTGGGCCACCCGGGAGGGTGAACACACGCCGGTGATATACAGGTAGTGAGGACAAAGGGGTGTGGGAGGCCGGAGGGGCGGGGCTTGAGCAGGGAGAGGGTAAGAGGGGCCACAGCATCAGCGGCAGGGTTCCCGCAGATACCCCGAACTGGACACAACTTCTCCCCAACAGCAGCGCTATCCCCATTGCTCACATACAAAAAGGAGGCGTAAACGGCCCACCTCTAATCCGAACCCAGCCTCAGTCTCACCGGCCCAGTCGATGGTCTCTCTCAAGACGGACGTTTAGAGGTGGGACTCTTCCAGTCACCCCATCTGCTACCATGCTTCAGTTCCAAACCCCTAGCACCAACGTGCCTCAGTTTCTCCCTCTGAATACTGGAAGGGTGGGTAAGGAGGCGGACTTGGGTGACAGGAAAGGGCAAGGCAATGGGCTTAGGGGAGGAGCCCAGGGTGAGAGGGTGCCCTGAGGTGACAGGGAACTTCCCCAGGGGTGGAAGGAGCAGCAGGGATCTGTCCCCAAGCAGACTGGTAGGTATCCTGGTTTTGAGTTTTCTTGGGCAGTCCCTTTCGTTATTGATGGATTTCCAGAGAAAAGATCCTACCCCTAATTCTCAGATGGGGAAAGAAAAAGACGTTTCTGGGGACCAAGAAAGGCTGTAGAGGCAGCCACGTGGTCGGGGAGGCGGTGCACATGGCTGCGGGCGACCCCATGAGGAAAAGGGGTTCTGCCGCTTGGGAGAGTTCCAGACGCAAACCAACCCTTCCCAAGAAGCTAGTCTCTTCCTCTTCCTTCCGAGTGCTCCTCCAATTAAGGCAGAGACGCCCCGTCGGATTGAGAGGGAGCCACGGGCTCCCGGATCAAAGGCTCTCTCAGGATCGCCCGACACTAGTCCCCCCCTTCTTTCCGGAGCTAGGGACAGCAGAAAGCGGCTCCTTTGGGACCAGCCCCCACCCCCCAAGAAGCATTAAGCATGCGCAAGAAGGGGCAGGCTCCCAGCCGAGGGGCGGGCCCTAGCGCTCCGGGGATAAAAGGAGCGCGCCCCTCCCCCGGGCGGGGAGGGGCATGGAGGGAGCGCGCGGGGCCGCCCAGCCGCATCGCCCCCCAACCGAGAGAAGGCAGTCTGGGCTAGGGAGGAGGGATCCCGAGAGGGGGGGGCGTGTCCTCCGGCCACGAGGAGGGGCGTGTGCAAGGTGGGGGAGGGTGCAGGTCTGTAGGAAAGGACGGGAGGTGTATCGGAGGAGGGCTGGCTGCTGGTGGCTGTGCGGAGGGGGCAGGACGGGGCGGGGCCTAGATGTCAGGGAAGAGGCGGGGG
>NW_007249340.1:0-8966 GCF_000164805.1 Carlito syrichta | reverse complement strand
CCTCTTCTGTGGTCAATGCCACAGGGACAAATTTTCCTCTTTGATCACTGTCCCAGCGACCAGGTTTCCTACATATTGGGTGCTTCAGTGACTACCCCTCCTCCATTAAAGGTTCCGCAATGTCAGTGCCTCCTCAGTAATTAGTGCCCCAGTGACTGGTCCTTCTCCCTAATGGAAGTGACTAGACTTCCTCTGTAATGGAGTTCCCAGTAACAGCCATCTCAATAATGTGTGCCTAAATGACAAATACTCCCATGTGATGGGAGTCCCAATGACTAACCCTCTTCATTGATGTGATTGCTATCTCAGTGACTTCCCTCCTCCAAAATGAGTTTCCCAGATACTGGTACCGCTCTGTTATCAATGACACGGTGACAAATCCTCCTCTGTGTGGGTGTCTTAGTGACTAATCCTCAACTATTTTAGAGTTGCCACAGTGACTGACCCTCCTCAGTTATGGTACCCAAAGGATTGCCCCTCCACTCTGATGAGCGCCCAAGTGACTTGTCCTTCTCTGAGATGGTTGCCTCAATGACTGACCATCTTCTGTGATAGTTTTACCAGTGACTAGCCCTCTTCTCTGATGGGTGCATCATTGACTGGCTTTCCTTTGTGATGAGTGCTACAGTGACTTGGCCTTCTAAGTGATTTTGCCTCCAGTTACTAGCTCTATTTAGTAACGGGTGCCTCAGTGACCATCTCTCCTCTATGTTTGTTGCTTCATTAGCTGACCCTCCTTTGTGACCATTGCTCTAATGATTAGATCTCCTCTGTAATTGCTGCAACAGTGACTGGCCCACATCTTTGATGGGTGCCCCAGTTACTGTCCTGCTTTGTGATGGGTGCACCACTTACTGACCCACCACTGTTATGGGTTTCTCAGTGACTGGCCTCCTCTGTGATATGTTCTTTAGTGAATTGGTCTTATTTGTTATGGTTGCAACAGTCACTGGATCCCCTCTTGAGGGTGCCCTGAATTAGTCTTCTCTTGTGTTTGGTGCCCCAGTGACCAGCCCTCCAGCATCATTGTTACCCCAGTGACTGGCTTTCTTCTGCACTGGGAGTTCCAGTGACTAGGCCTTCCTTCATATTGGGTGTTCAAATGACTAGCTCTCTTCTGAATTGGTGTCCTGGTGACTGGCCCTCCTCCTTGCTAGGTGCTTCAGTGGTTGACCCTTCTTCATTATGGGTCCTCCAGTAACTGGTTCTTCTATGTGATGAATGACTAGGTGTCAAGCACTGCTCTGTGGTGTGTGACCCTGAGATTGATCCTCCTTTATGATGGGTGTTGTAGGGACTCTGGACTTCTCTTATGAGTGCCCCAGTGACTGGTTTTTCTCTATAAAGGGTAACCAATTGATAAGTCCTTCTCTGTGGTGGGTGGCACAGTGGTTGGGACTTCACTGTGAAGCGTGCTCCAGTGACAGGCCCTCCTAGTGATTGGTGCTCCAGTGACTGTGATTCCTCTGTGATGGGTGGTCCATTGTCTAGCACACTCTGTGATGGGTACCCCACTGACTACCCTCTTCTGTCATTGGTGCCACAGTGACTAGCTTTCCTTGTGATGATTGCACTCATCACTGAGCCTTCTCAATAATGGATACCCTGGTGATGCCCTCGTGTATGATGGGTGCCCCAGTGACTGGCACTTTGCTGTGAAAAATATCCCACTGACTGATCCTCCTCTGTAATGGGTGCCCTAGTGACTAGCTTTCCTCAGTGCCCACTGCCCCTTGACTGAATCTTCTACATAATGGGTACCCAAGTGATTATCTGACTTCCGTTATGGGTGCCCCAATAGCTTGACCTCCTCAGTGATTAGTGCCCAAGTTACTGGCCCTGCTCCATAATGGGTACCCTAGTGGTTAGCCCTCCTCTGTGTTGGGCATCCTAGTAACTGGGCCTCCACTATAATGGGTGCCACAGTGACTTGCCCTCCTCCATTATGGATGCCCCAAAGCCTGGGTCTCTTTTGTGTTTGGTGTCCCAGTGACTGGCACTTGTCCAAAATGGTTGCCTCAGTGTCTACCTGGTCTCTATGATGTGTATTTTACTTAGTGGTCCTCCTTCAAAATGGGTGTCCTAGTGACTGGTAATCTTTTTTGGTGAGTGTCCCTGTGACTGAGAGTCTTAGTGACTGGGTCTTCTCCATAATGTGTGCCCCGGTGACTGCTCCTCCTTTGTGATTTGTGTCCCAGTGACTGCTCTATGCATACAATGAGTGTCTCTGTGACTAGTCTTGCTCTGTGATGTCTGTGTTGGTGCCTGGGCCTTTTCCATTTGGGATGCCACACTGATTTCCATTTGGGATGCCACACTCTGTGATGGGTTCCCCAATGACTAGTCCTCTTTAATAATGGATGCCCTAGTGACTAGCTCTGTTTTGTGCTTGGTCCCCCAGTGACTGACTCTCCTCTTTGATAGTTGTCCCTATAACAGACTCTCCTCAGTAATGTGTGCCCCAGTGACTGGTCATCTTCCATGACATTTCACAGTGAATTATTTCTTCTGTTATGGGTGCATCAGTGATAGACACTCCTTTCTTAATGATGTCCCAGTGACTGCGCCTCCTCTATAATGGGTACTGTAATGATAGACCCTCTTCTATTATGGGTTCCCAATTACGTAGTCTCCTCTATGATTCTGTCCCAGTGGCTGGCTCTTCACCATAATGATTGCCCCTAAGACCATTCCTCGTCTGTGAAATTTGTCCTAATTACTGACCCTTCTTCATAGTGGGTGCCCCAGTGCGTATCCCTCATCTGGGATGGGTGTCCCAGTGACTAGTTTTTTTGTATTATGGGTGTCACAGTGACTATCCCTCCTCTGTTATGATTGCTCTGGGGACTAATCCTTCTCTGTGATAGGTGTCCCTGTGAATGGTCCTTTTATGTAATGGCTATCAAAGTGAATGGATGTCCTCTGTGATGGGTGCATAGTGATTAAACTTTCCCTGTGATGGGAGCCACAGTGATTGATCCTCTTCTGAGGTAGCTATCCCTGTGACAGAATATCCTCTTTTATTTGTGCCTCAGTGATTTTATGTTCTCGATGATATTTCCCCAATTTCTGGGTCTCCTCTGTGATCAGGACAACAGTTATTGTTCTCTCTCATGTTTGGTGCCTCAATGACTGGCCTTCCTCTGAGACCTGTGCTCCAGTGTCAAGCTTTCCTATGGAATTGGTGTCCCAGTGTGTGGCACCCATCTGTCATGGGTAGCACAGTGATTAGGTTCCTCTGTGAAGGGTGCCCCAGTGGCTGGCCCTCCACTTTTGGGTCACCAAATGTCTGGCTTCTTCTGAGACCAGTGTTTCATTTACTGGGACTCTTTGCTTATTGATTTCTCTGACTAGCACTCCTTTGTGATGGGTGCCCCATTGACTGGCTGTCCTCTGTGAAGGGTGTCCCAATGACTGACTTTCCTCTGTTATAGATGCTCCACTGATTGATCCTCCTGTATAATGGCTCCTCTATAATGACCCTACTCTGTGAAAAATGTTGTAGTGACTGATCCTCCTCAGTGATGGATGCTCCAGTGGCTAGTTTTCTTCTGTGTTCACCAGCACATGACTGGATCTCCTACATAATGAGTGTCCCAGTGACTGGCCCTCTTCAGTGATGGGTGTCTCAGAGGCTAGCCCTCATCTGTGATGGAGAACACACTAACTTTGCAAACCGATGTCTACCCGAGTTACTGGATGTATTCTGGGATAAGGACTTCAGTGACTTAGCCCATCCTAATTGTTGTCCCAGTGAGCAGTTCTCTTCTGTGAATGGTAACTCAGTGACTGGCCCTTGTCTGTGATGTATGCCTCGGCGAATGACTCTCTTCTGTGCTGGGTGACCAGTGAGCAGCCTTCTTTTGTGATGGGCAAACCAGTGAGTAATCTTCCTCTATGATATATTCCCCATTGACTGGCACTCCTTTGTGATGGGTGCCCCAGTGATTGACCATCCCCCTCCTCTGTGTTCCATACCCCAGTGACTGTTCATATTCCCAAATGGTCCTTCTAGTGCCTTGACCGCCTCTGTGATGATCGCCCCAGTATCTGACTCTCCTCTGTATTGGTTGCCAGAGTGACTGTGTCCCCTTTTTGATTTGTGCCACAGTGACAGGTGATCCTTCATAATGGTTTCCTCAGTGAAAGTCCTTCCTCTGTGAAAAGCCTCCTCAATTATGTGTGCCCCAGAGACTAGCCCACTTTTGTGTTTTTGCAATCCCTGCGACTGACCCTCGTGTGTGAAGGGTACACGGTTTACTGACCCGCTTCTCTATTAGAGTTCATTTTATGAAACTTCTCCATGATTGGTGCGCCAGTAACTGGCCCTCCTCTGATGAGTGCCACAGTGGACTAGCCTTCTCTATAATGTAAACTCCATTGATTGAGCATCCTCTGTGATAGGTGTCACAGTGGCTTTCCCTCCTTCTAATAGAGTGTCCCATTACTAGCCCAACTCTCTCATTGGTGTTCAGTAACTGAGTCACCTCCATAAATGGTGTCCCAGTGATTGGTCCTCCTCTGTGATCACTAAACCAGTGACTATTTCTCCTCTGGAATGGGTGCATCAATTGATGGGCCTTCTCTATAATCAGTCCTCCAGTGACTGGCTATCCTTTGTAAATGGTGCTTTAATGACTGGCCCTCATCTGTGATGAGTAACAATTTGATTTGCTTCCTCTATTATGGGTGCCCAGTGACTAATCACTATTTGGTTAGCCCAGTGACTGACCTCCTCTGTAATGGGAGATCCAGTAACAGGGTCTTCTCTATAATTTTTTTTTTCCAATGAGTGCACTCCTATCTGACGGGTGCTCCTTTGACTGGCTTTCCTCTGTGGTGGATGTCCCAGCGACTGGCTCTACTCTGGGATAGCTTCCTCAGTTACTGAGCGTCCTTTATAATGCATGTTCCAGTGACTCTCCTCTGCGATGGGTGCCAAAATGAAAGTCACTTCTTTGTGAAAAATACTCCAGTGACTGATCCTTTTCTGTGATGGTTGCCACAGTGAGTTGCTTTCCTCTGTGGTCACAGCAACAGTTGCTGAATCACCTACATGATGGGTGCCCTAGTGACAAGTGTTCCTCCATTATGAGTGCCTCAGTGACTGAGCATCCTCAGTGATTCGGGCCCAAGTGATTGGCCTTCTTCCTTAATACAGTCCTAGTGACAATCCTTCTGTGATAGGTGCTTTAATGAGTGGACCTACTCCATTTTATTGACTGGGCCTCCTCTTTGGTGTCCTCAGTGACTGGCCATCCTCTGTGATTGGTGGTTTAATGACTGGTCCTTTTTGGGATGTGTCCTCCTAACTGGGACTCATCTAAAATGGGTGCCCCAGTGGCTAATCCTTCTCTGTGATGGGTGTATAATTTTATTGCCCTCCTACATAATAGGTGCTCTATTGATCGGGCCTCATTCACTGTGGCACCCCAGCAACTGTCCTCCTCCAAATTGGGTACCACAGTGAATATCCTTCCTATATTATTGAATAAAAAGTGTTTGACACTTCTCTGTAATTTACAGTCTCAATGACTGACTCTTCTCTGGTATATATGCCCAGATACTAAGCCTCCTGTACATAGATAAACCAGTGACTAGAATTACTTTGTGAAGTATGCCTGGATGGGCTCGCCTCTGTAATGGGCACCCCAGTAACTTGCTTTCTCTCTTATGGGTGCTCCAGTGACAGCCTCTTCTCTGGGTTGGTTTTCCAGTGATTGACCTTTCTCTATGATGGGTGCCCAGTGATTGCCCCTCTTATGTGATGGTTTTTCCAGTAAATAATCCTCCTTTGTAAAACTTCCTTAGTAATTGTCTTTCCTTTCTTTGGTGCATCATTGCCTGTCTCTCCTCTTTAATCAGTTCCCCGATGACTGACCATCATCTATAATGGGTACCGAGTGATGAGCATCCTCTGTGATGGATGTTCCAGTGACTGACCCTCCTCTGTGATGTCTGCCTTTGGGACTAGACATTCTTTGTGATAGGTGCTTTAGTAAATGTAAGTACTCTGTGATGGGTGCCACAGTAAGTAGCTCTCATCCATAAGGGATGCATTAGTGACAAGCCTTTGTCTGTGAGTGTGTCCCCAGAGACAGGTTCTCCTCCATAATGGTTACAACGTTGACTGGTCCATTTTTATTATTGGTGGCCCAGCGACTGTTCCTCCTTGGGGATAGGTTCACCAGCGGTAGGGTTTCATTTGTGACTGATGCTTTGATGACTGGATCTCCTCCATATGGGTAACCCGTTAACTACCTCCTCCATTATGCCTTAGTGACTAGGCCCTTTCTGTTACAGGTGACTGAGTTACTAGTCTCCCAATATAATGTTTGCCACAGTAGTAGCCTTCCTCTGTAAAGGTTTTGCATCTGTGAGGGTTGACTCTCCTCTATAAAGTGTGACTGGCACTCCTATGTTATGGGTGCAACAGTGTATAGTCCTCCTTTGTTGTAGGTGTCCCAGTGATTTGTCCTTATCTGTGATGGGTGCCCCCATAACTAGCCTATCTCTGTGATGGGTGTATCAGGACTGATCCTCTTCTTTGATGGGTGACTCCCCTTGCTCTAGGATGGGTACTCGAGTGACTGGAATTCTTCTGTGATGGGTGCCCCAGTCACTTGCTATCTTCTGTGATGGCTGTCCAGTGATTGGCTCTTCTCTGTGATTGGGGTCTCAGTGACTATACCTTCTCTTTGTTTGGTGCTTACTTTGCTGGCCCTCTTTTGTGATCAGAGTTCCAGTGACTTTATCTCTGTCATTGGTGCCTCAGGAGTTGTCCTCATCTGTGACAGTTACCACAGTGATTGATCTCATCTCCAATGGGTACCCCAATGATTGGCCTTCTCTGTGATGGGTGCACTATTGACTAGCTTTCTTCGCTTACTGTGGCTGCAGTGACTTGTTATCCTTTGTGATGGCTGCTACAGTGACTGCCCCTCCACTGTGATGGGTACCCCAGTGATTGACCTTACTCCACAATGAGTGCCCCAGTTACTGGCTGTCTTCTGTAATGGGTGTCTCAGTGACTAGCTTTCTGGGACCCATCAGTCTCAGAGACTGATCCTCATATATGATAAGTGCCTTAAAGACTACCTGTTTTTAATGATGTTTGCCCTAGTGATTGGGTTTAATAGATGGATTTCCCATTGACTGACAATACAGTCTGATCATTGACCCAGTGATTTGCCCTCTTTCTAATGGATGCGTAAGTGATGGACCTGCCTGTTTGATGAGTGCCTATGTGACTGGCCCTCCTAGGTGATAGGCACCTCACTGACAGGATCTCCTGTGTGAAGGTTGCTGCAGTGATTAGCATTCCTTGGAGATGGATATCCTAGTGACTTTCTCTCCTCTTTGTGTGTTGCAACAGTGTCTGATTCTCATCCACAATAGGTGTCCAAGTGGCTGGCCCTTAACTCTGTTGAGTCCCTCAGATTGTTCTCCACTGCATTGAGTACCACAGTGACAGTCCCTCTTCAGTGATCTTTGCCCCATGAAAGGATCTCCTCTATAATGGGTGCTACAGTGACAAGCCTTCCCCCAATATTGGTGTCCCAGTGACTAGACATTCTCTGTGACTGGAGAACCAGTGACTGGTCACCTGAATAATAAATGCCCCAGTAACTAGCTTTCTTATGTGAGGTTGTCCCAGTGAAAGTCTCTTCACAATAATGGTGCTCAGGTGACAAGCCTTCTTCTGTTATGGTTGCGACCGTGACTAACCCTCCTCTGTGATGAGTGTTTCTGTGACAAGTACTTCATTGTGAGGTGTGGTCCTGTGACGTGATTGCTTCTGGGTGCCGCAGTTTATGGTCCTCCTCTTTGATGGATGCTCCAATGGCTGCTTTTCTTCTGTGATAGGTAAACCAGTGACGTGCCCTCCTTTGTGATGAGTGTCTCAGTGACTGGCTGTCTTTTGTAATGCTTGTTGTGGTGACTGGCCCTCGACTGTGATGGATGTTTCCAGCCGCTCCACCTCTACTTTGATTTATTCCTCAGTGAATGATCTTCCTCTGAGAGGGGAGCTGTAGTGACTGGCCCTCCTTCTTGATTTATGCCCCAGGTACTGTCCCTCTTCTGGGATAAGTGGAACAGTAACAGGCACTCAAATGTGATGGGTGGCCCCGTGATTGCTTCTCCTCTGTGATCACCACCCTTTTCTTTGATAGGTGCTACTGTACTGTCCCTGCTTTAATGGGTATCTCACTGGGCATCCTCCATAATGTGTGCCCCATTGAATGAACTTTTTTTATGGTGGGTGTCTCAGTGACTGCACCTGCTCCTTATTGTGTGCCCATTGAGTGGGCCTCCCCTGAGATTGTTGTCCTATTGATTGACCTTCATATATGATGGTTGCCCCAGTGACTACCTTCCTCGGTGATGGCTGCCACATTGGCTGAGTCTCCTCCATAATGGGTGCCCCAGTAACTGCACCTCCTGAGTAGCGGAAGTCCCAGTGACCAGCCATCCTATGTGGTGGGTCCTTCACTGATTATCCCTTTTCTGTAATTGGTATCCTAGTAACTGGGGCTTACCCACATAGGTTTCAGAAATAAGTCCTCCTCTGTAATGGTTTCCACCATATTTGACACTCTTCCATAGTAGTTAGCTTTATGTAACTGACCCTCTTCTGTAATGGATGTCTCAGTGACTGGGCCTTCCCCATACAGATACTCCATAGAGTGGAACTCCTTTGTGAGCCCTGGCAGTTCTTCATATTTGGTGACCCAATTACCAGCCTACCTCTGTGATAGTGTTCCAGTAACTGGGCCTTCTCCATATTTAGGTTCCTTTGATTAGCGTTCCTCTGTAGTGGGTGTCCTAGAAATTGGTTTTCCTCTCTGATAAATGCCCCAGTGACTTGGCTTCCTCTTTATTTTATTTTATTTCACTTTAATTAATTTATTTTTTTGAGTTGGAGTCTCACTCTGTCGCCCAGCCTGGAGTGCAGTGGCCGCTCC
>NW_007249339.1:153221-167585 GCF_000164805.1 Carlito syrichta | reverse complement strand
TACTGGGAAACTATGGGGTGGGAGGGAGATGGGATTAACAGTAGCAAATATCTATCTGGGTATGGGGAAACACCTCTTATCAACAGGGTGCCTGAAGGAAACGTAACTGTATACCTAACGCTTAACTGTACCCCACAAAACCATAATAAAAAATATTGATTATGGAAAAAAAAAAAAAGGTAGGCTATGGGGCCAAGCACGGTGGCTCATGCCTATAATCCCAGCACTTTGAGAGGCTGAGATGAGAAGATTGCCTGAGCTCACGGATTTGAGACCAGCCCAGGCAATTTGACAAGACCTCATCTCTACAATAAATAAAATAATTAGCCAGTTGTGGTGGCGCATGCCTGTAATTCCAGCTACTTGGAAGTCTGAGGTGGAAAGATCACCTGTGTCCAGCAGGTCAAGGCTACAGTGGTCGTGAGCATGCCACTCCATTCCCGCCTGGGCAACAGAGTGAAACTCTGACTTAAAAAAAAAAAAGAATGGCTATGGCTTTAAGCTGTGTGTGTACACATATATATGTGTGTGTGTGTATATATATATATATATATATATTTTTTTTTTTTTTTTTTTTTTTTGGAGTCTCACTCTGTCTCCCAGACTGGAGTGGCACACTCATAGCCATTGCAGCATCGCAGCCTTGACCTGCTGGGCTAAGGCGATCCTTCCGCCTCAGCCTTCCAAGTAGCTGGAACTACAGGTGCACTCCACCATTTCTGGCTAATTTTTGTGATTTATTGTAGAGCTGAGGTCTCACCATGTTGCCCAGGCTGGTCTTGAACCCCCGGACTCAGACAATCTTCTCGCCTCAGCCTCCCAAAGTGTTGGGATTGCAGGCTGAACCATCGTGCCCAACCCATGACACATGAGTCCCAGTGCTATTTCTCCCCTCTCTGTGGCAAATAGGAGAAAATTATTTTAAAGGTCAGGAAAAGTTAGGACTGGAGCTTATGTGAGCGCTCTTTAAGATATGGAAGGCATTACGTGTTGGAGAATGCCAGTACAGAGGCTCGTGTTTTGATCCCTGAGTGGCCTTGTACAGGGATTTAGCTATGAGGTTATAGTTTGGGACCCAGATTCTGAAGTATCCAGGGAGGTCTAAAAGTGCACAAAACTCTCCCTTGAACTAAGGGAATGATAAAGAGGCAATAAGCTGTTTTCTCTCGTTATGGCTCCATGTCTTGGGCTAAGCTGAAATCCCAAGTACGTAACTTGTTGTAAGTTAAGTTGAGCTTTAGAGGGGTATACCCAGTATTCTTTGTAACAGAGGAAAGACGGGAACAGTACCTTGTTGGGAGGAGAAAAGGGACAAGCTATCTAACAGTAAATTATCCAAGTATTGGATGAGAGTGGTGTTTATAAATGAAAGCTGGAAACGATTCGAGGCCAGTGCCTGACCTACTAAACAGACTGAGACTCTTACTTTAGGTTCAGTTAACTCAATATTGCACACAGGAGAGCGCCTGGGGGCTATAACTGAGCCAGAGGTGTGTTAGTTGGACTGTAGGAGATATAGGTCTGGCTGCAAGACAACACACAGCCACAGGTTCCGTGGCAAGTGTTTGAGCAGACAGTGCCACATATGGTGGATGAGGTGGTATTTGCAGGAGGCTAGGGAGTGTGCCTTTCTCTGGCTGGGTGGACAAGGTGGTTGCTTTCCCAGTGTCCAATCTGCCTGCATGGTGGGCATGGAGTAGTCAGAGATGGGTTATTCAGTCTTTAGCCCAGTGGCCTGGCTGATGACATTTATAACAGTGTCCCGGTGGTAGCCGTTTAACTTGAGTAAAACCTGAACCCTTAGAGTTTGTTCTGTTATAGCCCAGTAGTGAGGCTAGGAGTTTGTAAGCCTATTTTGTTTTGTTTTCTGTCCTCATTTCATTTTTCCTTCAGGTTATTAAAAATCCTAAAATCCAGGACCTAAGCAGTTTTATTAGGGAGTCTGTGGGCCTTTCTCCAGTTTCTGGGGTTTCTATTCAATGTCCAAAGATGATTGGGAAATATAATGCATGGCCAAAATGGATTGATTCTCTGGAGTGCTGGGGTCTAAATAAATTAGTATAATGCTGCAATGCCTATGGAAGGTGGGCTAGGAAGAGTGCAGGATTGTCATTGGGCCCTTGAATAACTTCTTTGATTTTTGTCATATTTAACCTATGTAACAATGGTCTGCTTCATGCCTTGCAGAAGGCAGGAAAGAGAAAAAAAAAACCATCCACATTTTCAGTTGGCATAATAATATATCTTCCCCCTATCTGAGAAGGCAGGCTGATAATCCCATTTAGGGTCCTCACCTGGGACTGCCATCAGCCAGATTGTCCACAGTTTACATCATTTGCAATTTCTCAGGTTTTTGGCCTAGATACAGTCATATTCCTCAGGAGTCCTGGTGGTAGTTAAAATGACTTGAATATCTCTCCAATAAGATCATATGAACATGACAGATATTCAAACCCCTTAGTAAACAAGGGATCTGCAGAGAAAGAACCCAACTTGGACGTGATCTGGGAGAGATCCACTACAGAAAAGGGAACATGGATTCTAAGGATTCCTTCTGCTTTGGCTACCTCTCCAAGAGGAAACTGGTTGGCCACAGTGGGAGCTTCAAGGGCCTCCCAGAGTGAGTGTGGGCAGGTCAGAAGGCCGCAGACAAGAAGGGAGAGTGGGGAGGAGGCTAGGGTCAATCACCATTGCAGTCAGTGCTGGCCCCTCCTCAGGTGGTAAGGGTGGGTATAGGGAAGGAAGAGGTTGAGGAGGTTGGGAAACCAATGAAGGGTAGGGAAGCAAAGGCTGACTATGAGAGATAGAAGAAGCTAAATCAACTGGATCAGTGTCATCAGAGGTAAAGTAGCAAGAGAGGGAGTGAGAAGAAGCATAGAACAGGACACACTCAAATCCTGGAGATAAGCTAACTCAAAAAAGGCTTGAATATAAGGCATCTCCATCCACTTTTTTGTTTGTCAATAAAGATCAAGCTGGAGGAGGTTCGTGGCTAAACATCCCCCTCGAGGCCATACCGCCTGGTCACCCAACTTATATCTGGCCAGGACATGTTACAATAAAATATACAGTGTTTGGGGTGGATGTCCTAAACTAATGAGAGGGTCGTAAGAGTTTTGAGGAGACACTCAAGTGAGGGATACCTGGCCACAATAGATTGGGAGTTTCTTGTGAGGAGTCCTAAAGAGAGAGGAAAATTTGTCCTGAGAATTATCTCAAAAAGCCAGAAAGAGAAAAAAACCCATCCACATTCTCAGTTGGTATCCCAAAAGAGAATCAGTGGAATCAGCATGTGTGTGGGGGTCAATCAAGGGAGAAAGGGTGTCTCCTTGATTCCCTCAAACCCACCAGAGGCAGAGTTCTTCCACCAGCCTCAAGGCTGTGCTTACGTGTGTTCAGAAGATATGGTACAAAGATTTCTGAGAGGGAGGCCCTGAGCCCCAGTGAGAGAAAGCTTGCAAACAAAAAAAGTAGTTTTTTTAGCCTGTCCCAGACCTTCTAATGGAGGGAGAAGATAGGTAATATATGGACTCACCAGTTGATGGTTTTGGAATTTTTCACTGGTTAAAGCTGAGGTGATATCGGGGTCTGGTCAGTGTAGCCCATCAGCATGCGGTGATAGGAAAAGAGGTTGTAAAAAACCGTGTATCTCATTCTAACAACCAACGGCGGTCTATCACCACACCAAGGACAGAGAGAGCAGACCCAGTGGTCCCTCTCCTGCCTGGATGTCTGGAATTCATGCCCCTGACAAGAGATGGGCTTCTGGTTGAGGACTAGAGAACTGAGCAACCTGCACAGCAAAGCCTGTTGTCCCCAAATGCCCTGAAATGGGCATACACCTGCTCCAAGATGATTAATGGTCAAACACCTGTCCCAGAATGATAAACCTATTGAGAACAGGCTGCTCTGGGCACTTGGAGGCAGAGTGGGATCAGGGACCAGAGGTCTCTATATGATCAGCCTCCTGGGATTGTTCAGGGACCACAGCGATACCCAGTTTTCTATAGAAAATCAGAAATGTTGTGACTGCTCCATTCGACTCAAAACTCACTGCAGCCAGTGAATCAGCTTAAAGAATAATAGCAGCAGAGAATAAGTTTGTTTGGTTTGAGGGAACATAACACATAAACTCCAAAGCAGCCTCTGTATTTGTGAACATGCCTTGTATTGGAAGAAAGCAGATTCTTCCATCCTGAGTTGTCGATGTAAGGGGCTTTATTGTCCCGGGTCACTGAGAAAGAACAAGTGAGCTCTGGGACCTTGGTCTTGTAAAACACCCAGAAAGACCCTTCCTCTCCGGAACACTTGAGCCAGAGTGAGGGTGATGTCTCTAGAGGACAGGAAGGACAGAGAATTGTGCACAGAGGACCCTGTCCCCAGCTTGCAGGAGGGACTCTTGTCACCTGCTGGCCATGCTTTCATGGCTCTTTCATTGCCAATAACTGACCAATGGCAGAGGCATCCCCAACCCACTCTCAGACTGAGAACCTCTTGTGTCCAGTGGGCCCCACAGTGACCACATCTGAAGTATGAGTTGATTAGACCCCTTCCTATCTTAGGACCCATCTTAGGGTACAGACTTGGACCAAGGAAAATCTTTCTTCCTCACCCATAGATGCTCCATACTGCTGATCCTTCAAGGGCCAGACTGTGCTCCATCAAGTTCCAGAATTCTGAATAGACTTTGCATCTAGGGTAGGGAGGCTACAGATGAAACTATGTCCCCAGAGAGTTAAAGAAACCAATGACTAAATTTTGGGGCTTAGAGGATAACGGGTAAGAAAATAAGCAACTTCCTGAAAAGCTGAAACTGCTCCAAAATAAAAAGTGAATGACTGACAGATATTCTTGAGTATATTAGGGGTTAGGGTTTGGATTTAAGTATTAGGTTTGAGGGTTAAGGTTAGGGTTTAGGGTTAGGGTTTTGTGTTAGGGGTAAGGATGAGGATGATAAGGGGTAGGATAGGTTTAGGACATTTGGGTTAGAGTTAGACTCATGGACTAGAGTAAGGGTTAGGGAATTAGAGTTCCTGTTTATGGTTCAGTTATAGTTAGAATTAGGGTGTAGTGTTTGGATTTGGGTGGGGTCTTGTTTCAGTTCCTGGTTTTCTATTTAGTGTTAGGATTATGCTGGGTTTGGTGGCTCAGCCTGTAATCCCAGCACTTTGGGAGGCCGAGGCAAGTGGATTGCCTGAGCCCACGGATTTGAGACCCACCTAGGCAACTTGGCAAGACCTCATCTCTACAATAAATCAAAAATTAGCCAGGTGTGGTAGTATGCGCCTGTAGTTCCAGCTACTTGGAAGGCTGAGATGGAAGGATCGCCGGAGCCCAGCAGGTCTAGGCTGCAGTGGCCAGGAGCGTGCCACTGCACTCTAGTCTGCGACAACGTGAGACTCCAACTTAAAAAAAAAAAATACAATGCTCTCAAAATGTCTGCTTTTCCATACCCTTTTCCCCTTGGCATACTTTATTTTTATTTTCCTCTGTTGGTTATTTCCTGTTATACTCACCTCTTTCTCCATTACTTTTGCTTCTCTGATTCTCTGCCATTTTGCATTTCTCTAACCAGCTCTCCACATTTTGTTTTTCTCTAATCATTTTCCATATTTTCAGCCTTATTTCCCTGTGTTCCTCTGCTCCCTCTGTATCTCTCTCTAGTCTCTAGTCTGTTTCCCTTTTATCCTCCTTTCCCAATTACAAAAAAAAAAAAAGGAATCAAGATGAGAATCTAAGTGTCCATGAGGAGAGCTTGTCCACTGACCATGTTATACTAAAGGTACACACGATTTCCTCCCATAAGGTCCTGAGGCCTCTTACTACTGTGTCCTCATGGTCTTTGTCCTGTTTCCCTTGTAACCACTTTTTTAAATATCCCCTTTTTTTGTATTTTTATATCTTTTTCTCTCCCAGTTTTTCCCATTTTGCTATATTCTTTTTTTCATCAGATTCTACAAAGTCTAGTGTGCAGTGGCATGGAGTGGGGAAAATAGTGAGAAAGCTGTAAAAATACATAAGGAAGAATGACTGGGATGTGTGTCCAGCTGAAGATGAAGACAGCAAAAAAACTGGAGATGATTAGAAAATAAAAGCAGCAAAATTCCTCTTTCTAAATGCAGAGTCAGTTGTGAAAATTGGGAACAGATGTACTCTCATTGCATGAAAAAATGCAATGCTGTTTCTTCACTCTGGGTATTTGCAGTCTCTTACCTAGAGCCACAAATTCAATCTAAGAGGAATATTTATTGCTAATAATAGAGCCTTTATTACATACCAAGCACTGTCTTGTGTTTGTTCTATTAGTTTAAATATCAAAATGAAACAAACAAAAGTCAAATCAATAAACTCTCACAAGTTATAAAAACTCTCACAAGTTTTCAACTGAAGAAACTGGCCCGGTAAATAAAATCAACTATGTTAATTATACAAAGTGAAAGAAATGATATTACCAAAATGAGTTCAATGGTATTCCCCAGTTGTAAAGAAAATGGAATGTACTAAATAAAATGTAACTTAATACACTTGCTGATTTACTTTCATCTTCATAGTGCTTTCTGCTTTAATGTTTTTAACATTTTTTTATATTAAAAACTTCTTCAAATGACTATGTAGGCCAAAAACAAACACTTTAAGTACATGAAATAGTGAATCCTATATAAGTTCTCCCATAAATAACAGACAAGTAAAAACGAGGATTACTAAAGGGAGAAATCCTGTGAACCAGAAACCATTAGATTTTAGTGGAATAAATTCAATGTGAAGCAAAAATAACAGAATTGCTTTCAGATTTCAAATTATTTCTTTTCTACCAATAATGTCATGTTCTACACAACTTCCTTTTCTCTAGTTATTTTACTCATAAAATTTATCTTTAAAATGATACATATATGTATATTTCATTCCATGAAAGTTAAAAACAAAATTCTGTATTTTAAGCTAAAATAAGTACATGTACATAAAAATATAAAATAACGTTCTACAAGTCAGTCAGAATTCAAACAGATATGCCTTATAATTATATTGCTATAAAATCTTTACTACCATTAACATAATGATTCAGTAACTACAAAAAAATGAGAAAATAAATAAAACATAACCTATAGGAAAATATTCTCCAAATTATTTGATGTTTAAAGCCACTGGGTAAAAGGATCACTAGAGACATCATTCCTCTAAGCTACTCCATAGTATATCATTTATCTACAATCTTGAGCAAGGTGGCAGAAGTTAACACTAGTGGCATGATAATACTTCATTCTGTGCACAAGTCTTTGTTGCATGAAAAACTATTCTTTTTATTAAAACAAAGTAAGTTCACATAACCTAAATCATCTTTCCAAAGATCACTATATGCCTGCTAGTAAAAAACAGATTACAACTTTCAAGAATCATTTCTCTTCTTTTGATAAAATGAAGAGTGCAGATTTCTTCAACTGAGACTTTTTATTCACCAAAAAGAGTACTTATCTTTTTCCTGATATCTATAAAGAGATCTCTATATCATATTGTATAACGCTTAGGACTTGTAAGTACTGATACTATAAACATACATCAGGCGGGGCTCAGTGGCTCAGCCTGTAATCCCTGCACTCTGAGAGGCCAAAGAGAGTGAAATGCCTGAGTCCGTGGGTTCAACACCAGCACAGGCAACTTGGAAAGACCACGTCTCTGCAATAAATCAAAAATTAGCCAGGCGTGGTAGCACATGCCTGTAATTCTGGCTACCTGATTGAGGCAGAAGGATCACCAGAGCACAGCAGGTCGATGCTGGGATGGACATGAGTGTGCCACTACACTCCGAACTGGGCAACAGAGTAAGACTTCAACTCAAAAAAAAAGATACATCAAAATATTAATGAACTGGCCTCATTTATTTCTTAGTATGCAACAGGTAACACAACTTTTTCCTAAAACTCTAGATGTTCCTTTGTTTTTTACTTCAGTGCCAAAAAAAAGTTAATATGAGAACCCACCTCATGTAGGACTTACAATACTGCTCAATGTGTGTCACAAGGAACCTCTCCATTTAGATCTTTTAATGCATTTTACATTTTAGCATCCATCATCCATGGATAAGCTGAGATGGTTTATGCACACCTTGTATACAAGGGCCTGTCATAGCTCTAATGTAGCAATATCTGTTCACACGCTTTTTAATAAACAGGAGGAATGAAGGCATAGCATCAAGTAAGTTGAAAGTTAAGTTACATCAATAATATTTGCTTTTGAAAAAAATCCTCAGCCAGGCTTGGTGGCTCAGCTGTCACTCCAGCACGTTGGGAGGCTGAGGCGAGTGGATTGCCTGAGCCTGTGGGTTCGAGACCCGCCCAGGCAACTTGACAAGACCTTGTCTCTGCAATTAATTTTTAAAAATATTAGCTAGATGTGGTAGCGTGCACCTATAGTACCGGCTAATTGGAAGGATGAGGTGGAAGGATCACCAGAGCCCAGAAGATCAAGGCTGCAGTGGCCAGGAGCATGCCACTGCACTCCAGTCTGGGTGACAGAGTGAGAATCCGACTCAAAAAAAAAAAAGAAAAGAAAAGAAAAAAAATCCTCAAATTCCGTCAGTGTAAAAACAGAAATATGCATTGAATATACTTATACCTCTCTAAATGACTCAATCTTCTGAACCTAGTAAACATGTAAGCAAATGATTTATCTAATTGTTTTGATTGTGACTTATTCCCTATAGTCAACACACTAATTTAGAGTACAGTCTGAAAGTATGAATCCCATAGAGCTCTACAACATGAATCCTCCAATGTTTACTGAAACTTGACTTTGATTAAATAAGTTTCCACATATATTACATTTGTAAAGCTCACCAATCTGAACACCCTGGTGTTTTTTTTTTTTCAGTCAGAGTCTCACTCTGTCACCCAGGTTGGAATGCAGGGGCATGCTCACGGCCACTGGGGTTGCTGGGTTAAGGCTATCCTGCCTCAGCCTTCTAAGTAGCTGGAATTACAGGCATGCGTTACCATGCCTGGCTAATTTTCTATATATTACTTTTTTAATTGTAGAAATGACGTCTTGCCAAGTTGCCCAGGCTGGTCTCAAACCCATGGGCTCGGGCAATCCTCTCACCTCAGCATCCCAAACTGCTGGGATAACAGGCGTGAGCCACTGCGCCCAGCCTAGTGTCTTCTAAGTCATATATTTTGAACAAAGGTTGTTCCACGTTCATTAAATGAGAAGTTCTTTCTAATGCAAATTCTCTAATGTCAAATAAGTTTTAGAAAGTTAAAGGTTTTAGACATTCTGTACATTTGTACATTCAAAAGATCTGTGTCATGTGTAAGTAAAGGTAATTCTTCTCATTACAACTATAAAGCTTCTCTCCATATACCTTCTATGGCTTGTTGTTTGATAAATGTTCTTCCATAATCATTGCAGGTGCAGGGAATTTATTAAGTATGAATTCTCTGATGTTTAGTAAAGCTGGAGCAACGGTAAAAGGTTTTGCCACATTCATTACATTTGAAAGGTCTCTCTCCAGTATGGATTCTCTGATGTGTAGTGAAGTGTGAGTGATGTGCAAAGGCTTTGCCACATTCTTTACATTTGTAGGGTTTCCCTCTAATATGAATTCGCTGATGATTAGTAAGATGCGAATGTTGATTAAAGGCTTTGGTACACTGATCACACTTGTAGGGCTTCTCACCAGTATGGATTCTTCTATGTTTTATAAAGTACGACTGGCTTTTAAAGGCGCTGCCACATTCTTTGCATTTGAAGGGTTTCTCTCCACTATGAATCCTGTGATGTTCTCTAAGGTTTGAGCTCTTGGTAAAGGATTTACCACATTCTTTACATTTGTATGGTTTCACTCCAGTATGAATTCTCTGATGTATAGTAAGTACTGAGCAAGTAATAAAAGCTTTGCCACATTCTTTACATGTGTAAGGTTTCACTCCACTGTGGATTTTCCGATGTTGAGTAAGATATGAGTGAGTGTTAAAAGCTTTGCCACATTCTTTACATGTGTAAGGTTTCACTCCAGTATGAATTCTCTGATGTTGGCTAAGTTCTGAGGAAGTGATAAAAGCTTTGCCACATTCTCTACATGTGTAGGGTTTCTCTCCAGTATGGGTCTTCATATGTCTAGCACGTCCTGAATGACTGCGATAGGCTTTGTCACATTTTTTACATTTGTATGGTTTCACTCCAGTATGGACACTCATATGTTCAGCAAGTCCTGAATTAGAGCGATAGACTTTGTCACATTCTTTACATTTGTATGGTTTCTCTCCAGTATGGATCCTCATATGTGTAGCTAGTCCTGAATCAAATCGAAAGGTTTTACCACATTCTTCACATTTGTAGGGTTTCTCTCCAGTATGGATTCTCTGATGTCGTAAAAGATGTGTATATATTTTAAAGGCTTTGCCACATTCTTCACATTTGTATGGTTTCTCTCCAGTATGGATTCTCTGATGTCTTGAAAAATGTACATATTTTTTAACAGTTTTGCTACATTCTTTACATTTCAGTGGTGTCTCTCTAGTATGGATTATTTCATGAGACTTTAGATTTGATGATTTACTAAACACTTTCCCTTTTGTATTACATCTGTGTAAATTTTCTCCAACTTTAATTTTCTGATTTGGATTGCATTTTGAAGACCGATTAAAAGTTTTGCCATACCTATATTTGTCAGCCATTTCTGAAATATAGAGATGCTGATGGATAATAAATTTGGAATGTTGATGAAAGACCATTGCACATTTCTTACATTTATGACAATTATGAGCAACATAACATTCTTTTTGTTCTTCACCCTTATTCACATGTTCCCAATCTTTCCTTAAGTGTAAATTCCTCAGGCCAAATCTTCCATGTCTTTCCAAAGTCATCTTCGTGAGTGACTCTTCTGTAGTTTCCTTTGGCAGAAGACCTTCAGTATAATGAGAAGTCACATCTGAAAATGAGAAAAATAACAATTTATCCCACTTACCAGACTCAAGTGAATATATCTTGCAAATCTAAGATGAAATTATACAATGCTAAGGACATTAGCAAGACGGAAAAATAGAAATCATAGGTCCTCGCTCCTTCACAGGTATCTGAACTCAACACAATACTGACCAAATTGCCATTATAAGAACATCATAAAACAGGTAAGAATTTGCAGAATCCTAAGTGAGCACATTGTCAAGAGTTACATGGACGAGGAAGTTTAGTAATGTTGCCATAATAAACTCTGTTCCTTCATCATAGAACATGATACAATCAGATGAAAACATCCAACTCTTGGCTTCTTACTCAGAGGAGGAGAACAGTGGAACATGTGTTCACATTTCTGGAGTCTGAGTTTACCCAGAGACACAGAGTGCTGAAGGATATAGTGGTATACTTTGGATGACAGGTTGGGTATGTTGAGACTAACGGTAAATGAGTCTTAGGGCACCAGAGACTGCAGTCTAACATAAACAGACCACAGATATAGCAAAGACCTACAAAGCTCTTGAGAAGAAACACAGTTAAACTATTTAATTTGAAGAGTAGATGCATAATTCCAGAGAAGACACACCCTGAAAATAGGTTTAAGAGGTCCCCAGAATCTGTAACTTAGTGCTTAGAGTCACACTAATATAGAAAAAGTAGTTTCATAGAGATAAAATGAAAATAGCAGGTAGCTATTTTTCAAAATACCCAAATGTCAACAAAGTATCACAAAACATACTAAGAATCAGGGAAAGAAGACCCGACAGCAAAATCCAGAAATCAACCCCAAAGAAGTACAGATATATACACTCCCTGACAAAGAGTTCAAAATAACCAACTAATGATTCTTTGTTTTTTTTTTTTGAGTTGGAGTCTCACTGTCACCCAGACTGGAGGGCAGTGGCTGCTCCCGGCCACCACAGCCTCGACCTGCTGGGCTCTGGCGATCCTTCCGCCTCAGCCTTCCAAGTAGCTGGAACTACAGGCACACGCTACCACACCCGGCTAATTTTTTTATTTATTGTAGAGATGAGGTCTCGCCTGCCCAGGCGGGTCTCGAACCCACGGGCTCAGGCAATCCACTCACCTTAGCCACCCAAAGGTGCGGGATTACAGGCTGAGTCACCAAGCCCGGCTCAAACTAATGATTCTTAATAAGCTAAGCAAAATACAGATAACCAGACAAAACCAGGAAAAGAATAATATCAATAAAGAGACCAAAAAAAAAACCAATTAAAAATACAGAATTTAGCCAGGCTCAGTGGCTCAGTCTGTAATCCTGCATCTATAATCCCGCATCTATATGATGTGTCATCTATAAAGGTGTTTTAATCACATTTTCACAGGATTTCTCAGTAGAAACCTTGCAGGCCAGGAGAGATCTGGGATATATAGCAAATGAGCTGAAATAATAAAACTGCCCAACAATATTATATCCAGCTAAACAGTACTTAATAAAACTGCTTTTAAGATAAACCAAATAAAAATAAAACTGCTTTTAAGATAAACCAAAGCTAAAAAACTTAATTATAACTAAACATCTGCTACTATAAATGCTGAAGGGAGTTCTCATAGAATAATCACTTCATTCTAGAAAGTATCACAAAATCAGTTAAAAGTATAGCTTTTTACAAATGACATACAAGAGGGTCCCAAAAACTCCTGCAATCTTTTATTTGAGATTGGACCCTTTTTAGTACAGGCTTTCCTCACTATTTAAGTATTCGAGAATAAATACTGCGAATTGTGGCAAACAGGTGACTAGTTCTTCTACCCTGAGATCACTCCTGCCCACACCATTCTAAATGCTAAGCAATTTCTGACCAAAAACAACATGACCCTTATGCCCCCCTCCCCCAATAGCCCAATTATACCCTGAGTAACTTTGTTTTCCATCATGAAATAAGTCCTTAAAGGGAAACTTTTTATAAATCTGGAAGGGGTGAAATGAAAAACAGCAGAATCAAAATTGACAAGTTCAAAAACTGTTCTCAGCAGTAGAAAAAGCATCTCAATAGGTATATTGCATCAAACAAAATACTTCAAAGGTGACTAAAGTTTAAATAAGTAAGAATAAGCACACAATTTTTTAGAAATAAATTCTGTTTATTTCAGGGTCCTTCTTCTATACATACACAAATAAAGAATTTTGGAAAATCATAATGATGGTGCACGCAATTTATTATTCTGCTATAGAATTTTAAAACAAAAGACCAATTTAATAAAACACAGGGATTTGAAAAAAATAGAGGTCTAAAATTTTCTATGTGTGATTAACACCTACCTTTTCATTCTAGATGGCTGGCATACAAATTTCTGTTATATTAGACTATATGTGTGTGTGTGTGTGTGTGTGTGTGTGTGTGTGTGTGTGTGTGTATCTACACATTAGACTATAATAAAAATGATTAATTTAAAAAACTTTCAATATTAAAAAAATCAACATTTAAGAGAAAAAGGCTGTGAATCAGACTGCTTGTGTTTGAATCTCTGTTGTTCCATGATTTTTATCACGTGACCTTGGCAAGTTTCTTTAGCTCTCTAAGTTTTACCTCTGTCATCTGTAAACTGGGTATAGTAACATACTGGTCTCATACACAGAGAACGTTATACAGTAATAAATGCTAAAATTTTCACAAAGTCCCTGGCACCAAATACGAGCTCAATACACATAAAATATATTTTTCTTCTTCTTCTTATCCTCCTTCTTCTTCATTATCTAGGACATTTTCAATCAGTGGTTGTGCATAAGCCTAAAGACCAGAAAGCTGGTAAGACAGCCAGGCATGGTGGCTTACACCTATAATCCCAGCACTTTGGGATGCCAAAGCGAGAGGATTACCTGAGCCCAGGGGTTCAAGGCCAGTCTGAGCAACTTGGGCAAGACCTCATTTCTACAATAAATCAAAAAATTAGCTGGGCACAGTGGTATGCACCTGTGGTTTCAGCTACTTGAAAGGCTGAGGCAGAAGGATCACTTGAGCCCAGCAGGTCGAGGGTGATGGCCGTGAGCATGCCACTGCATTCCAGCCAGGGTGACAGGGTAAGACTCTGACTCAAAAAGAAAGAAAAAAAAAACTGGTAAGACTATCCAGATCATGCTAAATTAAGGATATGTTGCTTCAAATACATAATGATACTTATTCCATCATCCAGAGGGGATGGATAGCAGGTAGATGAGAGAAGACTGAAATGATGGTCTGATCTTATCTGAGGACATATTCTTTTACCAAGCACACCTCTCTGTTGCGAATACCACAGGGTCTGAAGAGTGGGCCAGAACAGCCTGCCACTCTGTACCTAAGCTCTTGTCTTGAAATCAAGAACAATTGAGGTAGCCTATTGATGACATCATGGTTTCCAATTTCCTTCTCAACCAAGTTTAACATTTGGTTTGTCTTTCTGGAAGAA
>NW_007249339.1:133040-153201 GCF_000164805.1 Carlito syrichta | reverse complement strand
CCTCATCATCAGAGAAATGCAAATCAAAACCACATTGAGATACCACCTAACCCCTGTAAGAATGGCCATCATTAATAAACAACAACAGATACTGGCGAGGATGTGGAGAAAAAGGAACGCTTTTACACTGCTGGTGGGAATGCAGCTAATAACCTCTTTGGAAGACAGTGTGGCAATTTCTGAAAGAACTAAAAATTGACCTTCCATATGATCCAGCAATTCCTATATTGGGAATATACCTGGAGAAATTCAAATTATTCTACGAAAAAGATACCTGCACACTCATGTTTGTCGCAGCTCTATTCACAATAGCAAAAACATGGAACCAACCGTGTTGCCCATCGAAGCTGAACTGGATAAAAAAAATGTGGTACATATGCACAATGGATTATTATGCAGCCATAAAGAAGGACAAATATATGAACTTTGCAACAACTTGAATGGATTTGGAGTCGATCATACTCAGTGATTTATCACAGAAACAAAGAACTGAACTCCCTATGCTTTCACTCATAAACTGACCTTGAACAATTAAAATGCTATAAGAAAACAACTGGCAGTAGTGGAAAACTGTCAGGGGAGGAGGGGTGGGATTGGCATTTGAGGGAAACTGCTAAGGGAGGAAGGGGCATACCTCATCAACAAGGGTACCTGCATGATCAATGTTTATATACCTAACCCTGAATTGTACCCCACATCTTTATCATTAAAAAAAATGCAATATATATATAAAGTAAATTTCTCAATCAAAATATCTGGGTTAAATGCATTTAAAAAATAAGATTTACATTACAGTCTACAAGAGAGTCTCTTTAAATCTAAGGATGGGCTGGGCTCCGTGACTCAGCCTGTAATCCCAGCACTTTGGGGGGCCAAGGTGAGTGGATTTCCTGAGTCTGTGGGTTCAAGACCAGTTCGGGCAACTTGGTAGGACCTGTCTCTACAATAAATAAAAAATTAGCTAGATGTGGTAGTGCACGCCTGTGATTCTGGCTACTTGGAAAGCTGAAGTGGAAGGATCACTGGAGTCCAGCAGGTTGACAATGGGGTGGCGGTGAGAGTGCCACTACACTCCAGTCAGGGTGACAAAGTGAGACTCCAAATCAAAAATAAATAAATAAATAAAAAATAAATCTAAGGATGCAAACTGGATAAAAGTGACAGGATGATAAAGACATTCCAGAACAGTGCTTACCACATGACACATTTGTGATCGGCAAAATTTTCACTTTCCTAATACTGAGAGCAGGTGAAAATAAAAATAATCTGAAGCTGGTTACCGCAAACTTCTGTTATTAAACACAAGTCAAATGTTCTTTTCTAAACTGTCACCCTTTTTCTTTTGTTCTGTTTTGTTTTTTTGAGTTGGAGTCTCACTCCATCGCTCAGGCTGGAGTGCAGTGGCATGCTCACAACCTCCCCAGCATCAACCTGCTGGGCTCCAGCGATCCTTCTGCCTCAGCCTTCCAAGTAGCCAGACCTACAGGTGCGCACTATCACACCCACTAATTTTTGATTTATTGTAGAGACGAGGTCTCACCAAGTTGCCTGGGCTGGTATCGAACCTGCGGGCTCAGGCAATCTACTCGCTTTGGCCTCCCAAAGTGCTGGGATTGTAGGCTGAGCTACCAAGTCTGGCCAATTTTCACCCTTTTAACAATACAGCTGAAAGTTGCAGACTTATCCAGTATTTGCCTCAGACACCACTCTGACTAGCATTCATAGTTTGTATTTTTATTCAGATTATAAACTGAATATGTATTATGTATATGTTATAGATATACATATATCTCTTCATTTGCATTACATCATTACATCACAATCTGTATCACTATTACTAATAAGTTCACTGAATTCACCTTGGACCTCAGAAATCTAATCAGCATGTAATTTCTTCATTTTCCATAATTATGGTAAATGATTGATTCATTTATTTATTTGAGTCAGAGTCTCACTCTGTCACCCAGGCTCAAGTGCAGTGGCATGTTCTCAGCCATTATAGCTTCAACCTGCTGGGTTCAGGTGATCCTTTCACCTCAGCCTTCCAAGTAAGTGAAAATACAGGCATGCACCACCTTGTCCAATTAATTTTTTGATATATTGTAGAAATAAGGTCTTGCAAAGTTGCCCAGGCTGGTTGGAACTCATGGGCTCAGGGAATCCTCTTGCCTCATCCTCCAAAAGTGCTGGGATTACAGGTGTGAGTCACCACACCCAGCTGGTAAATTATTTTTAACGTTGAAGTATGAAAGCCCTGATATATCGAGATACAACAGTAATTGCAACAAAATAATGACTAACTTGCAATATTTACCATCGACATAAATCAGTAACAACACTGTGCAGTTAATATCAGATAATTATCTCAACTTTCTCTCTCCTTGTCTCATTACTCATTTTCAAGCAAAATATAGTAACACATACCTATGTCAATGTTAAAACAATTTGCAAAGAAGTAAATTCACATCAGCGGCAATCAGTAACAGAATTTGGAATGACGTACATTCACATTAGCGAACACAAATGAGTTAAGAGCAGGGTAGCCATAGTTAAAATATACTTTAAGTAAAATCCTGACACAATGAGCTAAGTGCAGTGGCTCATGCTTATAATTCCAGACCTTTAGGAGGTGAAGGCAAGAGGATTTCCTGAGCCCAGGGGTTCAAGACTAGTCTAGTAATTTGGTAAGACCTAGAATCTACTATAAATTAAAAAATTAGCTTGGTGTGGTGGCATGCACCTGTCAGACTACTTGGAAGGCTGAGGCAGAAGAATCACCTGAGCACAGCAGGCTGAGGCTGCAGTAGCCATAAGAATGCCACTGTACTTCAGCTTGAGCATAAAAGTGAGATGCTGACTCAAAAAGACATTCTAAAATGATAAAATTATCAATTAACTAGAAATCTAGAAAACAATTTATGTGCATCTCATATCAACATTCCCAAATACATGAAGTAAATGTTGACATAATTGAAGGAAATAGTAACACAATAATAGTAACAAACTTTAATCCTCCACTTATACTAATGAATAATAAAGCCAAAAAATATATTAATGAGCAAACAGAGATCTTGAACAAGACAATATGTAAATCAATTAGCCTTGATAGACCGATGCCTAGGAAATACTCTATTCTACAGAAGAATATACAAACTTCTAAATAGCTCATTTACCACTCTCCTGGATAGATAACCTATTAGGCCACAAAAGAACACAATAAATTTTCCAAGATTAAAGTCTTACAACTATCTTTTCTGAACTGAATGGAATGAAACCAAAAATTAAAAGCAGAAAGGAAACCAGAAAAATTTATGAATATGTGGACCTTATACAATACACTCTTGAACATGCCCTTATATAGTTGAAAGACAATACTGAAAACATGCACATACTAACCAAAGTGATCCACAAATTCACCATAATTCCTGCTAAATCCGCATATCATTTTTTCCCAGAAGTAAAAAAAAGCAGAAATAAAATTCATATCAAATCTCTAAGGCCCATGAAGAGCCCAAAAATCTTAAAAGGAAGTAACTTTAGAGGCATGATAATTTCTTATTTTAAAAACTGTTACAAACCTATGGCAGTCATAAAAGTTTGGTACCTTCAGAAAGGCAGACAGCTACACTAAAGAAACAGCATAGTAATAAATCCTTGCATATACAGACAAATGAAGAAACAGCATAGTAATAAATCCTTGCATATACAGACAAATGAAGAGTTATTTGCCCACCTATATTTACCACAACATTATTCCAAGAAAATAACAATAACAAGGAAACATCCCAAACGCCTTTCATCAAATAAGACAGTTTGAAATACACAATGGAACATTATTTAGCCTTTAAAAAGCAGGAAATCTTGTAGTATCTACAATTAGAATAAATCTGGAGGGCATTCTTCTAAGTGAAGTAAGCCAGTAACATAAGACACATACCACATAATTTCACTGATATATCTAATGTCATCAAACTCTTTGAGAAAGAAGTATAGTGCTTTTCAGGGTCTAAGCAGAAGGGGAAATGGATAGGTGAGATTTCATGGATACTGACTTTTGCTTTGCAAGATGAAAATACTCCACAAATATACTGCATTACAATGTGAATACACCTAACAGTACTGAACTGTATCACATTAAAAATATTTCAGATGGGCTGGGCTCAGTGGCTCAGCCTGTAATCCCAGCACTTTGGGAGGCTAAGGTGAGTGGATTGCCTGAGCCTGCGGGTTTGAGACCCACCTGGGCAACTTGGCGAGACCTCACCTCTACAATAAATCAAAAATTAGCCAGGCATGGTAGCTCGCGTCTTTAGTTCCGACTACTTGGAAGGCTGAGGCAGAAGGATCACCGGAGCACAGCAGGTTGAGGCTGCGGTGGCCGGGAGTGTGCCACTGCACTCCACTCTATGTGACAGAGTGGGACTCCAACTCAAAAAAACAAACAAAGAAAGTATTTCAGATGGTAAATTTTACGATTTATTTTGACCACAATTAAAAATAAAAAATAATACCTATGAGTAATAAAGCTTTTGAAAATGTACATTCCATTGTGAAAGTGTTTCACTCATTCAAAAATGATATACTCATTGATAAATATATGATGAAATTAAGTTAATTTCCATGATTACTTACCTAGACAAGATAAAACAACCACTGAACACTAACAAAGAAAATAAATATAAATGTTATATACAATCATACAAATGCATATATAATTTTCTAGGCAGCATATGTATTTCTGATTTATATTTGAATTTTGTTCTATACTGACTTAATTGGGAGACAGTTTAGAGCTAAAAATGGTATCCAATGATAAAAAAATAGATTATCATTTTTAACCATAATTAACTGACATCTGAATGTAATTAACTAATGTGAGAAAAGCCTGAACTAAGAAACACAAAAATATAGAATTGTACATAAATAAGTGAATAAAAAGAGAAACTCTACTGCTTAAAATCCTGAATAAACACAGCTGCACAGCTTAAACAGAATCCATTTAGATACCTAAAACTTTTTATTTATTTTATTTTTATTTTTTCGAGTTGGAGTCTCACTCTGTCACCCAGACTGGAGTGCAGTGGCATGCTCCCGGTCACCGCAGCCTCGACCTGCTGGGCTCCGGCGATCCTTCTGCCTCAGTCTTCCAAGTAGCTGGAACTACAGGCATGCACTACCACGCCCAGCTAATTTTTTAATTTATTATAGAGATGAGGTCTCACCAAGTTGTCCAGGCGGGTCTCGAACCCTCAGGCTCAGAGATAACTAAAATTTTTAACTGTGGCTGTGCATCCATGATAAGCAGACATTCTGAATCATTGGCATGCAATTAGTAACATTTCAACAACTTGCATTATAATTCCTCCTAAAAAGTTTTCATGAGAAAAGTTTAAGGAATAAGCATTTAAATGATACTACTGAATCTTCTTTACTATGTTATTAGTATACTGCTGTGATTTTTACTTTTTTCCACAAAATGGAAACCAGTAATCAAGCCTTTTAGAACAAAGGAAACCCTTACATTTCTAAATTCTGGAGGCAATAGTATTATGAAATATGGTATGAACCACTAAAATATAAAACCATTGGAAACACATGATACTATTATTCATAAACAGGATGAGTAAAATAGATGAAAATGTTAATGTTAACTTTTTACATGCAATAAACAAACATTTTTAAAAATGTGGGGGCTTACTAATTATCTAATTCACTACTGACATAACATGTAAATTCAAGCAGAATTCAAGAACTCTTCAAACTAAAATCACAGGTAAATTCATATACAGAAAATTAAAAAGTGAAACTGTATAAAATATAGTCCTGGTATTCTTTATAATATTAAAGACCAAACTATAAAATGATAGTTTTAAAGAAAAAAGGTGGGCTCGGTGGCTCAGTCTGTAATCCCAGAACTTTGGGAGGCCAAGGCGAGTGGATTGTCTGAGCCCACAGGTTTGAGACCCACCCGGGCAACTTGGCAAGACCTTGTCTCAACAATAAATAAAAAATTAGCCAGGTGTGGTAGCGCATGCTGTAGTTCCAGCTACTTGGAAGGCTGAGGCGGAGGGATTGCCGGAGCCCAGCAGTCGAGGCTGCGGTGGCCAGAAGTGTGCCACTGCACTCCAGTTTGGGCAACAGTGAGACTCCAACTCAAAAAAAAAAAAAAAGAAGAGAAAAGAAAAAAGGTATCAATTGGGAATTCATTATATGCTTGGTCTTGTTTTAAGTTCACTTTAAGTTTCCTTAAAAATTCTATGAGGTGGCCAGCATGGTGGCTCACACCTATAATCCTAACATTTGGGGAGGCAGAGGTTAGAGGACTGCCTGAGTTCACAGGTTCAAGTCCAGCCTGGGCAGCTCGGCAAGAGCTCATCTCTACAATAAACTAAAAAATTATCCAGGTGTGGTAGCGCAAGCACCTGTAGTTCCAGTTACTTGTAAGGCTGAGGCAAAAAGTTCACCTGAACCCAGCAGGTCGAGGCTGTGGTGGCTGTGAGTGTGCCACTGCACTCCAGCCTGGGTGAAAGAGTGAGACTCTGACTCCAAAAAGAAAAAGAATTCTATGACAAGAATAGATACATTGTACTATTTTACAGCAGAGACATTTAGGCAAATAATATTTAAATTTCTAAGCTTATTTCATACTAAGAAAAAATGTTAAGGTAATAGATTTTCAACTTTATGAAATGCTTTGAGCCCTAAAAAAATTACTCAGTTTGCTGGGTGTAGTGGCTCACACCTGTCATCCCAGCATGTTCGAAGGGAAAGGCAAAATGATTTTGCCAGATCCCCAAAGTTAAAAATCAGCCCAGGCAACTGGGAAAGACCTTTTCGTGACAATAAATCAAAAAAATTAGCTGGGCCTAGTGATGCATGCCTGTAGTTCCAGCTACTTGGAAGGCTGAGGCAAAAGAATCAACTGAGCACGGCAGGGGGAGGCTGCAGTGGCCATAAGCATGGCAGTACACTTCAGCCTGGGTGACAGAGTGAGACCCACTTGGCTCAAAACAACAATAAAAAACTATTCAGTCTGAATTTCTGTGGGATGTTTGAAACTTCTACAAAATTGTATATTATAATGCAGAACACGTATCATATAAATTGCTAGTGTTCTTGGCATTTCTCCACTACTTCCCCTTACACACTTCTGACATGAGGCACCAACTGAACTTTCAAAATGACTTAAAATAGGGATACCTAGAAAAGTACCCAGATTTTCCCAACATCCCTAAAGCAATGGAAGACAAGTCAGATCATACAGTCCCTCACAGGATATGAGGAAAAGATTAGCTCACTGTGAATGTGCCAGAAGCACACTAAATAGTAAAGAAAAGATAAAGGATTCAAGAGTCAAAGCATGAAGCAGGAGATGTCTCTCTTTGGCAACAAGAGACATCTAGGCTTCTCAAAAATTATTTTCATTGCAGCACATCCGCATTTTATTTTTATTTTTTTGAGTTAGAGTCTCACTCTGTCACCCAGGCTGGAGTGCAGTGGCATGATCACCACTGCCACAGCCTTGACCTGCTGGGCTGAGGCTATCCTTTCACTTCAACCTGCCAAGTAGCTAGAACTACAGGTGCGTGCCACCATGCCCTGCTAATCATCTAATGTATTGTAAAGACAAGATCTTGCCAAGTAGTTCAAGCTGGTCTCGAACCCATGGACTCTCACAATTCTCTCGCTTCTTCCTTCCAAAGTGCTAGGATTACAGACGTGAGCCACCGCACTGGGCCTGCAGATCGACATTTTAAAGTCTGGCTTATTTTTTTGACATTTGGAGCTCTCATCTGTATCATTTGTGTGTTTTCCCAATTATGAAAGTGTACGACTATTGTCTTCTTTCCCTGTACTTCAGGGCTCTTTTCTTTTCTCCAGAAAGGTGACCTTGTATGGCTTAGAAACTGTCTACTGCATGTTCTCCTCTTCCCCAGAACAACACAGTAGGCTCAGCAGAAAACTTCCAATTCTCAGTATCACCCTCTGGAGAGAACTAAAACAGTGAGTCATGTGTTCAAAGTTTTGCCTTTTTGTGGAGAGGTGCGATGACTGGTTTTTGTCACCCCTGACATGAAGTGCTGAAGAAAATAAAGGAATACTATGGATGACACTTTGTGCTTTAATAAAAAGGTGAATGCTTATTACAGCACTAGAAATGCTACAATCCCACAGACAGTATACTGGGGAAGCAAAAACTTATGGGAACTGAAAATGAAACAGAGGACAATCTCTTGAACTCAGAACATACACACATCTAGAGTCAACACAAAACTGAGAACATGTTTGAGAAGCATCCAGAATCTATAGCCCAGTTGATCACCATCAGCCCTCCCTTTTAGAAAGCTGGACTATTAATTACTGGAATACACAGCTGCAATTTAAATTCCCAAATCTCATAAAATGATTGCAGGACATCCATGCATATATATACAATCCCAAGGCATATATATATATAATACCAGTTGAAGGAACAAAACAAATCTTTATAAATCTACGCTAAAGAAACGAAGATCTAGCCAGGCTCGGTGGCTCAGTCTGTAATCCCTCGCTTGTGAGGCTGAGATGAGTGGACTGCCTGAACCCGCAGGTTTGAGAACCACCTGGGCAACTTGGTGAGACCTCATCTCTACAACAAATCAAAAAAAATTAGGCGGGCATGGTAGCGTGCGCCTGTAGTTCTAGCTACTTGGAAGGCGGAGGCGGAAGGATCGCTGGAGCCCAGCAGGTTGAGGCTGCGGTGGCCGGGAGCATGCCAATGCACTCCAGTCTGGGTGACAGAGTGAGACTCCAACTCAAAAAAAATAAAAATAAAAATAAGAAATGAAGATCTATGCATCATCTGACAAAGAATTCAAAATAGTCACCTTAGCCAGGCTCAGTGGCTCAGTCTGTAATCCCAGTACTTTGGGAGGCCAAGGAGAGTGGACTGCCTGTGCCTGCGGGTTCAAGACCCGCCTCTAGTTCCCGCTACTTGGAAGGCTGAGGCAGAAGGATCGCCAGAGCCCAGCAGGATGAGGATGCGGTGACCAGGGAGCGTGCCACTGCACTCCAATCTCGGCAACAGAGTGAGATTTCAACTCAAAAAAACAACAACAACAAAAAAAAATAGCCATCTTAAACATATACAATAAGTAAAACACAACACGGACAAAAAGATGCATGAAGAAAATAAGAATGTTAAAACTATACAAAGATAAAACTATACAAATATTAATACAAAGTCAAGCAGAGGGAAAAAAATCAGAAAATTAAAAAGTTATCATTTATAACTATTGACCCAGGAAAGCAGAATAAATAAAAATGATGTAAAAAGTTTATAGACCATGAGGCTTATTGGACAGGATCAAGTAGAGAGAGCAATATCCTTAACATAGGATGTAACAATCTATTTTGTCTAACATATTTTTGATCCCCAATTGGTTGAATCCACAAATGCAGAATTTACAAATACAGATAAAAATGTAGTAGATCTGGAAAAACTTATTCAAAAATAAGGAAGGCCAAGGCGAGTGGACTGCCTGAGCCCACATCTCTACAATAAATGAAAAATTAGCCAGGAATGGTAGTGCGTGCCCGTCGTTTCTGGCTACTCGGAAGGCTGAAATGGAAGGATCCTTGGGGCCCAGCAGGTCAACAGTGGGGTAGCCGTGAGTGTGCCACTGCACTCCAGCCTGGGCGACAAAGTGAGACTCCAACACAAAAAAATTTTTTAAAAAGGGAAAAATAAAGACTTACCAAAATAAAAGCTGAGGGTGTTTGTCACCACTAGAACAGCCCTACAAGAAATGATCAAGAGAGTCCTTTTTGCTTGAAAAATGAAGCAACACTGAACAACATCATGAACCATATAAAAATATAAAGGCCTGTCAAAGATAAATGTATAGATATATAATGCTCTGCTATTATAATGGTGCCTAAAATGCTCATACTTCACTGTAGAATTCTTAAAAACAATAAACTTTGCACATATCTTTGTTAACAGACACACAATATTAAGTATTTATTTTGTGACTAATCACAAAGTGAGTAGAGATGTTAAAAGGTAGAGTGTATACAACTGAAGTTATTGTGATGATATTAAGAAGTATCAGTATAACTTTAAAATGTTTTATATACTCTCCATTTGTCACAGGAATCACAAAGAAAATATTCATAGATGATACACAAAATAAAAAAGTAATCAAGGCATGCCACCACAAAGATAAAAAACCACGAAGGAAGGCAGTAAGAGAGAAAAAGTAGGGCAACATAGCTACAGAATACACAGAAAAGAATTTTTACAATGGCAACAGTAAGCCTTTCTCTTTCAGCAATTACTTTAAATATAAATGGACTAAACTCCATAATCACTTAAATGGATGATGGCTTAACAAAAATCAAGATCTAATATGTATCTTTTAAGAGATTTACTTTAGCACTAAGGAGTCAAACAGGCCAGAAGAAGATTGAAAAAGATAGATACAGTATGTCCCCTAAATACAAATGAGTTTTGTTTCGAGAGTGCATTCAACAAAGCTAGCCTAGATACCCAAATAACACAATGGACATTATAGTACTGTACTGTAGAAGATTAATAATATTTTTTATACAAACAATACATAAAAGACAAACACAAAAGAGCAAAAATTAAAACATTTTCTTAAGTCACTTATGCGACTGAACATGCAAACACATTTGCAACTTGGAAAACTTGCAATTTAAAGGTTCACATGTAGAGGATTTACCATATTCTTTCAGACAGGAACCAAAGAAAACAGGATTGTTGCCTTAGACAAAACACACAGTAAGTAAAAAACCATCAAAAGCAGCTAATAATATTTACAAAATGATGAAAAGGCTCAATTTACTAGGAATCTATAGCAGGTGCAAATGTATATGTAACATATCAGAGTTGCCAAATATATGAAGCAAATATTGACAAAATAAAGCAAAAAATACACAGCAACAATAACTGTGAAAGAATTCAATATTCCACTTTCAATAATGAATAAAAATGCCAGATAAGAATTAATAAGGAAACAGAAAACTTGAACAACACTAGAGACCAATTAGACCTTAAAGAATTATATAGAATTCTCAAATTAACAGCAGCAGAAAAGACATATTTTGTGTTCTACTATGTTGTTTATCTTGGAGAGTGTGCCATGTACAATTGAATATATTGTGTATTCTGCAGCTGTCAATTTGAGAACATATTACCAAAGTTACAGAATTAAAAACAATGTGGTGCTGACATATAGAAAGACAAACAGATAATGGGACAGAATAGAAAACTCCAAAATAAACACTTATGAATATAATTAAATGATCTTCAACAAAGTTACCAATATCCCACTTTCAATAATGAATAAAAATGCCAGACAGATCAGTAAGAAAACAGAAATCTTGAAGCTTTTTAGTTTGATGCAGTCAAACTTGTTTATGTTTGCTTCTGTTGCTGTACTTTTAGTGTCACACACACAAAAAAAATTATTGCCAAGACCGATATCAAGGGATTTTCCAAATCTTTTAAGATTCGTTATGTTTTTGAGTTGGGGTCTCTCCATGTCACCCAGGCTGGAGTGCAGTGACACAATCAAGACTCACCACACCCTTGCATTCCTGGGCTCAGGTGATGGTCTTGCCTGTCTCCTGAGTAGGATTACAGGCCACCACACCCAGCAAATTTTTTGGTTTTCTGTAGAAATGAGGTCTTGCTATAAAGTATTGTCTAGGGTGGTCTTGAACTGCTGGGCCGAGACGATCCCTGTGTCTCCACCTCCCAAAGTGCTGGCACGAGACACCATATCCACCTGGTACTGTCTTATTTAAGTTAACATAATGTCCACAAGATTTATCCTTATTGTAAAACACGACAAAAAAAGTTTCTGCACAGTAAAGGAAACAACAAGGCTGCTTAAAAAATAAGAAAAAATATTTGTAAATCATGTATCTGACTAAGAGGTTAATATCCAAAATATACAAGAAACTCATCCCAAATCAAAGCCAAAAATAATGACATGATCATCATTTGATTGAAAAGCAGGCAAAAAATGAATACCTATTTTTCCAGTGAAGACAGACAAATTCCCAACAGGCATATGAAACTGTTTTTAACATCACCGATCTCCAGGCAATTGCACATCAACATGGTGATGAGATATCACCTCACACCAGTTAGGATGGCTAACATCAACAAGGAGAGATAAATCTTGACAATGGATTTCGAGAAAATGAAAACCTATACACTGTTGGTAAGTTTTAAACTGGCAAAGTCATTATATAGACCATTATGAACATTCCTTTAAAAATAAAAAAATACACTGCCATAAAATTCAGCAATGTGTTTCTGTGTATAACCAAAGGAAATAAAATCAGTGACTTAAAGAAGTACCTACACTCCTAAGTTCACTGCAGCATTTGTCACAATGGCCAACCTATGAAAACAAAGTAAGTGATTGTGGGTGCTGAATGAATTAAGAAAATATGGTAAAGATATACAGTAGAATATTATTCATCCATTTATTATCACAGAATCGTGGGCCGGGCGTAGTGGCTCACACCTATAACTCCAGCACTTTGGGAGGCAAGGATTGCCTGAACCCATGGATTCGAGACCAGCCTGGGCAATTTGGCGAGACCTCATCTCTACAATAAATCAAAGAATTAGCCGGGCATGGTGGCGTGTGCCTGTCATTCAAGCTAATTGGAAGGCTGAGTCTAAAAAATCTCCTGAGCCCAGCAGGTTGAGGCTGCAGTGGCGGGGAGCGTGCCAGTGCCCTCCAGCCTAGGTGACAGAGACTTCAACTCAAAAATAAATAAACAAAATTAAAATAAAATCCTAGAATCCTGCCTTTTCAACATTATGGATAAAACTATAAGATATTATGCTAAGTGAAATGAGCCAGGCACACAAATACTATGTGATCTCAATTATACATGCACTCATAGAGGCAGAAAGTACAAGGGTAGTCACCTTGTACTTTCCCCATCTACCGTGGGGAAAATGGGAGATAATGTTCAAGGGATACAAAATTTCAGATGTACGTTAAGTGAGTTTTAGGGATCTAACGTATAGCATGGTGAAAATAGTTGTTAATGTCTTGTATGCTTAAGAAAGGTGCTAAAACAATAGACTTTAAGGGTTCTCGTTACAAACAATAAAAACAGTATCTATGTAAGATGATAGATATGTTCACTAACTTGATTGTATTTGATTCACAATGTACTAACATATCAAATCATTACATTGTACATAATAAATAACTGGTTATATATCTTTATTTCTGTAATAAAATCCAGATGTTAAACACACATACAAAAACATACATACATCTGGGCGCAGTGTCTCATGCCTGTAATCCCAACACTTTGGGAGGCAGAGGAAAAAAGAATTGCCTGAGCCCAGGGGTTAGAGACCAGCCTGGGCAACTAGGTGAGACTTCGTCTCTACAATAAATCAAAAAATTACCCGGGTATGGTGTCATGCACCTGTGGTTCCAGCTATTTGGAAGGCTAAGGTGAAAGGATCACTTGAGCCCAGCAGGTCAAGGCTGTGGTGGCTGTGAGCATACCACTGCACTCCAGCCTGGGTGACAGAGTGGGACTCCAACTCAAAAAAAGGAACAGCCAGGCTCAGTGGCTCAGCCCATAATCCCGCACCTTTGGGAGGCTGAGGTGAGTGGATTGCCTGAGCCCACGGGTTCGAGACCCCCGGGCATGGTAGCGCTTGCCTGTAGTTCCAGCTACTTGAAAGGCTGAGGCGGAAGGATCGCTGGAGCCCAGCAGGTCGAGGCTGCAGTGACTGGGAGCGGCCACTGCACTCCAGCCTGGGTGACAGAGTGAGACTCCAACTCAAAAAAAAAGGAATAAAAAACAAAAAAACACATTTATGTATGTTATGTGTGTAGTTATATGTATACATATAAAACCCAGTCCTAAGTTTCATACTAAACAAAAGAATTATTTTAAAAGAGTTATTAGGAAACAAATAATATGTAGAAATTTAATATAAATGTTTACCAATGTTCTATATAAATATATACTTAAGAAACTTGGGGCCGGGCTCCGTGGCTCAGCCTGTAATCCCAACACTTTGGGAGGCTGAGGAAAGTGGATTGCCTGAGCCCGCAGATTCGAGACCCACCCGGGCAACTTGGTAAGACCTCATCTCTACAATAAATCAAAAATTAGCTGGGCGTGGCACACCTATAGTTCTGGCTACTTGGAAGGCTGAGGTGGACCCATCGCTGGAGTCCAGCAGGACGAGGCTGTGGTGGCCAGGAGTGTGCCACTGCACTCCATTCTGGGTGACAGAGTGAGACACCAACTCAAAAAAAAAAAAAAAAAAAACCCAAGAAATTTGGACATATAAAGTTTAAACTGCCAATCTCAGTTTATACAAAAAAATAAAATTTTAACATAAAATAACACTAGGTTTTCTTATATTTAGAAAGATAGTTTGTGTTCTGGTAAAATTATTGGAGTATGAATTTTTATAGAATTGCATTTGAAACCTCCCTAGGAGAGGAAATGATAAAGCAGAATAAAATACAACATCTGTTCACAGTTTTCCTAAGATTTCTGAACCAAATAAGAAAATCACCATTACTCTCATACATCTCAGACATGATGCAAAAATAAAACTAAAAAAATAGTTTAACATGGAGTTTTAAAAAGTAAGAGGATATTCCTATGTCCTCAAAAGCAACAGAAGAGCAGTCAGATCCTACAGTCCCTTATGAACCATTAAAGGACTTGGATTTCCACTGTAACTTTGAAAGGAGATAAGCAAAAGGGAGTTTTTGAAGAATTCCACAGCAGGGAACAAAAGATGTTCCTTGTGAGAGCAAGAGAAAGAATCCCAGGCTTCTCAGAAACCACTTCCATCTGAGCTGACTAGCTTCCCAAAAAACATTTCAAATTCTACTTCCTCCTTGACTTGTGTCATCTGCTTCATTTAGCCCCACCTACCTGAAGGTTTGGCTAATGTGTTGTGCCTCTTCACATTCCAGGGTTCTTTCCTTTGCTCCAGAAAAGTGATCAGGTCTGGCTTAGAGACAGCAAGGCCTGTTTTATTAGAAAAAAGTAGCATGACTCTTGGTAGGATTCTCCAATGACCAATCTAGTACTATACTCAGTAGAGAACACATTATACAAGATTTAAGAAAATTAATCCCAAAATACTGTTTCCCAACAGAACCTTCAGAATATTTAGGAAGAATTTTTAATTTGTGAGTCCTAAATTCAGTACTAGTGTGTCAAACACTGATGGCAGTAATCAGATTTTAGGTGTGAACAACAATATTATATGCCACTAAATTTCTGGTCTTACCACTAATACAGAGTGAAGGACACAGACCAGTTCAAAACAGGGAGAGGTTCACGTCAAAAAGAAACATCTTTAATTTTTATTTTCTATGCCAACAAATCACCAAGTTTTCTTTGATAAAAAGAACCTGAAACTCATTTGTTCAAGGAAGAAACTCCTAGAAAACATTCTACAAAGAAAGAACATAAAATCCTTAGTATGTAATAGAAATTATGTGCTGAGATTCTTCTCACCCAGGGAAACCAGGTTTCTGTAGTTTTCTAACATCACATTCCTGTACAAAATCCGCTGAGTAAGGTCCAAGCATTCCCACTCCTCTCGAGAGAATTCTATAGCCACATCCCTGAATGTCAGCAGCCCCTGAAAACAACAACACATATTTACCAAGTGAGCATGGGCTCTAGATAAAACAAGACAGTAAAAAGTACAGATTCCACCTGATAGGATGACTGGAAATATCCAGTATGATAATTTTTAACACCAAAATATTCTGTAATATATTTCTTAACTCTTAGAAAAAAGAATGGATATGCTTTTGTGAACAATACAGTATAAAATTTGGTCATTAACACAGGCACATATATTTTTGAGGCTATATTTACATCATACAGGATAAGCTGCATATATCAGTTCAATCGAAAACTCAAAGTAAGTTAGAAAGACTGCCACAGTTTTAATATGTACAACAATGAACTGAAGATCTTGTTAGAATGGGGATTCTGATTCAGGAGGTCTGAGATAAAGTCTGAATTTCTGTATTATTTTTTTGAGTTGGGGTCTCACTCTGTCACTCATGCTAGAGTACAGTGGCACAATCACAGCTCATTGCAGTCTCAACCTCCCGGGCTGAAATAATCTACTCTCCTCAGTCTTCCAAGTAGCTGGGACTACTGGCACATACCACAACACCTGGCTTCTTTTTAGATTTTTTTTTGTAAAGATGAAGTCTTGCTTCATTGACCAGGCTGGACTCAAACTCCCGAGCTCAAGGAAAATCCTCCTGTCTCAGCCTCCTAAAGTGTTGTGATGACAGGCATCAGCCACCATTCCTGGCTTGAGTTTCTGCAATTTTTTTTTTTTTTTGAGTTGGAGTCTTACTGTCACCCCAGGTTGGAGTGTATTGACATACCCAAGGCCACTGTAGCCTTGTCCTGCTGGGCTCAGGTGATCCTTCTGCCTTTGCCTTCCAAGTAGCTGGAATAGGCACACACCACCACGCCTAGATAATTTTTTTTTTGGATTTATTGTAGATACTAGGTCTTGCCAAGTTGCCCAGGCTGGTCTCAATGCCCTGAGCTCAGGCAATCCTCTTGCTTTCCCCTCCAAAGTGCTAGGATTACAGGCATGAGCCATCACGCCCGGCTGAGTTTCTACATTTCTAATGAGCTCACCAGCAATGCCAATGCTTTTGACCCCTCCAAAAAATGTTCTTTTTTTCCCCCTTTTAAATTTTTATTTAAAATTGTAGGGTACAATTCAAGGCTAGGTATACAAATATTCACTATGCGGGTACCCTTAATGATGAGGTGTGCCCCCCCCTTCCCGAGAGAGATATTGACTACTGTCAATCCCACCTCCCCACCCCCAAAAAATGTTCTCAAACATCCACCAAGTGGCAGAGCCTGAATTTATCTCAGCTTACCTGAAAAGTAAAGTTGAGAACCTTCATTAGCCAAAGTAACTATATAAAAAAAATTCTAAGATAAGGAACCTTTGGTAAATCTACCTAAGGAATATATTAATAATAAAAAATAACAGACTCTATAGTAGAAAATCTGTCAGAGGACACCTTAACCAAACGAATAAAATATCAACTTCAATATGACAAATTGGTATCAGATGCCAAGACACATGGAAAACACATCAGTGCCAGGATATCACTGGCCAAAAAAATAGTAAGTTATAATCTGAATCTGTTAATGAAGAAACATACACTTTATACAGAATTGCAGCTATGAGTACCTTCCATGTTCTGTAATCTCTAACAGCATATTTAAATTGTCTTTTTTTTTTTATCATCCCAGAGAGCAAGCTCCTCTAATTATTCTTTATTCAGACCCTTCCTGGGTTATTCTGGGCAGTAACTGCCATCCTGTTTAAATCTGCATTTTACAAACTGTCTTCTTTATGAAGCTGATGGAGCATCTAGGCAAAACCTATACAGCACATATTTCCATCCCTCACTATTATCTGAGGAGCTATCCCATCTCCAATAGGAATCTTGGGTATCCATGTCTTGCCATGTTCCACAACCACAAGGAAACATTTTTTAATACTGCAGGTCATAAATTCATAGTGAGAACTTCATGGAAGCTAAAAAGCCTGGATGAGAACAGAGAGAAGATTCTGGTATATAAGGGAAAAGTGTTTTTCAGTGTCCCTTGAATATCACAAGAACAAAAATTAGTTGAAACAAATTCATTAAGTCAGGACCATCACAAGCAGAAAAGTAAAGGTTTGCAAATTCTAAAAACATGACATTCCAGTAGGAAAAGTGGACACAGCCCCTGACTTGGGACACATTTTACCTGAGAACCAGCCATTTCTTCCTCTTTCTCCTCCTTTTCTGAGATTTCTTCTCAGGTGAGATTATCTGGAGAAGTCATACCTACATGTTGAGAATATGCCTTAATTTTTAAAATTAAATTAATTAAATTTTGAGAAAGAGTCTCACTCTGTTGCCCAGGCAGGAGTGCAGTGGCACCATCATGACTCATCACAGCCTCGATGTCCTGGGCTCAGGCAATCCTTCCAGCTCAGCCTCCCAAGTAGCTGAGACTACAGGCACACAGTTCTTGACTAAATTTTTTTATTTTTTGTAGTGACAAGGTCTTGCTATACTGACCAGGTTAGTCTCAAATTCCTAAGCTCAAGCAATTTCCTCACCTCGGTCTCCCTAAGTGCTGGGATTACAGGCATGAACAACCACACCTGGCCAGAAAATGCCTTTAAAGACATAAGCACAATCCTTCACCTGCTACCACCACTGCCACAGAGAGAAGGACCCAGAAATGCACAGAGTCTACTTTTCAACGTCCTTTGTCACAGGGGACAGATTCAGAAGAGTGAGCTTCTACATGGAGATCAAAATGTGAGTTTCTTCTTTCCTCAAGTGCCCTTCCTTGCTATAAGCACCAGCAATTTCTGCTGCAGCAATGAAAATATGGCCCCGCTGATCTGCCTGACCAAACCCAAGCAGGGCAGACCAAGTGGCCTCCCTTCTAAACTCAACTCTCACAAATGTATCTGAAAGCCCTTATGATTGAGTCTGATGCCACCTTAGAATCACATGGAGGTATTTATTTAACACATCATGAATGCTTCCATCCAGACCAATAGTCTGTGTGGAGAACACAGGAAATGGCATTTCTTCAAAAAGGCCATAAAATCCTAATTAGAAGCCCGGGATGACAACCACTTAGCTAAGCATCACCTCTCAAGCTTTAATTTGCTCAGAAATATTTTGATTATTTTGATACAGAGGGTGCCAAAAAACTGTGTACACAATTTAAGAAAGAAAAAAACTGCATTAAATACTCAGTTCATACCAATTAACAAAAGATTAACACCATCTTTTCTTTTTAAGTTGGAGTCTTACTCTGTCATCCAGGCTGGAGTGCAGTGGCACACTCACAGCCACCGCAGCCTCGACCTACTGGACTCAGACAATCCTTCTGCCTCAGCCTTCCAAGTAGCTGGAACTACAGGCACACACCACCATGCCCAGCTAATTTTTTAGTTTATTGTAGAGATGAGGTCTCGCCAAGTTGCCCAGGCTGGTCTCAAACCCATGGGCTCAGGCAATCCTCTAACCTCAGCCTCCCAAGGTGCTGGGATTATAGGTGTGAGCCACTGCACCCGGCCAACTGACACCATATTTTGAGCAAATATCATACTACACATTGCTACTGTAATTCAACTTTGAAAAAGTAATACATAGATAACATCTTGTAAAATGTGTATACTTTTTCTTGGCACCCTTGTATAACTTAAATAGCAACTACTGGATCTGCAAGGATGATGAACAGGTTGCCAGGGTGCGATGGCTTTAATAAAGAAGCAAGCAATGGAAACCCCCAAAAATAATGTTATTTGCTCCCATTTATCTTCTTTTTGGCTTGGAGAAATTGCAAGAACCAGCTCTGGAAAGACACTAGGAGCAGCCACCTAGTACTCTGAACTCCTCTAATCAGTACTGTGAAGGGAGATCAGGATGGGGCCCTCCTGAAAAAGGCTCTAAACAGGGTGGATCTGGGAAAGACTGGGGAAAAGAGTGAGCCCTAGGTAGGATTCTGATCTCTGTGCCTCTAGGGTGTTTCCAGGACTGTTATTTCCCAGGTTTGCCCAAGAGAAACTCAACTCCCAGATCTTGTATACTTACACTCTAAAGTCACTCCCTTGTCTATTTTATAACATATATTAACAACCAATTTCATCAAAAACTCGCAGGCTTTTCTCAAACAATAACATTAGAAGTTGAAGTGTTTTTGTTGTTGTTGTTGTTTTTGGGTTTTTTTGAGTTGGAGTCTCACTCTGTCGCCCAGACTGGAGTGCAGTGGCCGCTCCCGACCACCGCAGCCTCGACCTGCTGGCCTCCGGCGATCCTTCCGCCTAAATCAGCTGATTTTTTGATTTATTGCGAGATGAACTTCCGCTATGTTTCCTGAATTTGAACCCGATTCATGGCCTTCTCGTTTGCTCTTTTCCTGCTTGAGGCACTCGAGTATGAGGTGTATTTTTATATATATCTTATTTTATTTAAGTTGAGGAGCACATGTGAATGTTTACTACATAAGTAAATTGCATGAAGGTGAGATCTGGGCTTCTAACAAGCCCTCTCTCCTCTGG
>NW_007249339.1:122254-133020 GCF_000164805.1 Carlito syrichta | reverse complement strand
TCCACTCACCTCAGCCTCCCAAAGGCGCGGGATTACAGGCTGAGCCACCGAGCCAGGCCGAAGTTATTTTTAACAAGGTAAAAGTGGCCAGGCCGGTGGCTCACGCCTATAATTCCATCACTTTGGGAGGCCAAGGTGAGAAGGCTTGAGACCAGCCTGTCAACATGGCAAGACCTTAGCTCTACAATAAATTAAGAAAAATTAGCCGGGATAGTGGCACGTGCCTGTGGTTCCAGCTACTTAGAAGGCTAAGGCGGAAGGATCGCAGAGCCCAGCAGGTCGAGGCTGCGGTGTTCGCAAGCACTCCACTCCACTCCAGCTTGGGCGACAGAGTGAGACTCCGACTCAAAAAATATAAATAAATAAAATAAATAAAAGCCAAGTCCCTCCGGGAACCCCACACCACAAGCCCTGGCTGGGGCTTCATTCACGAGCCGCTGTTTGCCCAAGTTAACTCCCTAACGTTGTGAGAGAGTCTCCGTTTAACCTTGGGGAGGACAGAGGGACGGAGGCCAGGACCACAGCCCCCTCCCAACCCCCCCAGTCACAGACCTACACGTGGATCGGACCCTCCCGGATCCCACACATCTGGAGCGCGGGGCTGCGCGGAGCTGCCCCGAGAGGGCTCTGCGGGCGAGGTCGCCGCGGGGACAGGACCCCGGGGTCCCGGCCCAGCACCACCCATCGCCGAGGAGACCCGTCCCGGCTCGGAGCTGACAGGGAGGCCGGTTCCGCCACAGCCGGGTCACCCGGTCCCATCACCGCTCCCCTTCTCGGGACGCCCGCCCGCACATTCACCATCTCCTGTCTTCCGAGTGTCCCGGCGTCCTCCCTACGGTTCTCCCAGGACTTGCAGGCAGGTCACAGGGCGACAAAGGCTGAGGCAAAGACACACAGACCCCCCGGAGAGCAGCACAGAGCAGCTCTTTGCGCATGCGCAAGAGACAAAGGCCCGGGCAGGGCCCGGAAGTCGTCCCTCACTTCCGGGTCCTGTCTGATTGGGCAGTTACTGTCTCAGCGTCCGCTGCCTGGATTAGACTCCAGGCTCCATGCCTCTGGTTTTGAGTGACGGGAGATGCGATCTGACTGGGACTACCTGTGGCAAAAGGATGAAATTGCTCTCTGCACAGGAACCTGAGGGTGGGAGGTGCAGGCTTGTGGGCGCGTTGCGGAGCATGCTGGGAACTCGGGAGTCTTAAGAGCTCGTGGAAGGTGGATTACAGGACTGCAGGGCGACAATCCCAACGCGGCGGGTCAGGGTGGGGTACGCCTGGCCAGTCAGAGCCATGCTGTCGCTGTCTCCCTGCCACCACCTCGCCACGGGAAGTGAAATCTCAGAGGAACGTGTAAGGCAAGGCCGGCTGGACAGTGAGGATGGTGAGACACGGAGTGTATCTGGCCCTGGCCCACTTGGAGTGGGCTCGCCGTCCCCCGTCTCTGCGCAGCTGGTTCTTCTCCACCCGCACCCCGGTCCCTCTAGAGCACCGGTCTCCTCAGCCCAGGATTCACCTTCTTCCTAAACCGCTGTGGGAGCGGCCTGATGTCCCAGACGCCGCCCCTTTTTTCGCCGCCCTCTGCTCTCTTCAGCCGGAGCCAACCGCTTAGGGAGAATTCCCCATCCAGACCCTACCACAGCTTCAGAGCTTTGCCAGGGGTCGCGGGATGCGGCTTCCAGGAAATGTCATCCTCATGGGAGCCTTTTTCGTGGATGTGGAGTTTGAGACATGAGGGAGCAGATTTATTGGATCACTCGGGATCTGCTAAGAACAAAGGAGAAACCCCACTCCAAGGCACGTGTCTAGTGGACCATTTTAACCAACCGATTTCAGTGGACGTGAGACGACCTTGAAGCTGAAGGTGGTTCAGGCATTTTTCACTTAAAATCATCAGGCTAGACACGTGCCTTGGAGTGGGGTTTCTTCTTTGCTCTTAGCAGATCCCGAGTGGCCCAATAATTCTGCTCCCTCGTGCTTCAAAATCCACATCCATGAAAAAGCCACCCATGAGGGTGACATTTCCAGGAAGCCACATCCCGCAAACCCTGGCAAAACTCTGAAGCTGTGGCGGGGTCTGGACAGGGACTTCTCCCAAAGCGGCTGGCCTGGGCACCAGCTGGAGAGAGCAGGAGTTGTCACAAGGCATGGTGTCTGGGACATCAGCCCCAGCTGGGTTCAGGCAATCTTTTCACCTCAGCCTTCCAAAGAACTGGAATTACAGGCGTTTGCCACCACGCCCAGCTCATTTTTGTAATTTTTTGTAGAAACGAATTCTTGTGAAGTTGCCCAGGCTGATCTCAAACTCCTGAGCTCAGGCAATCCTCTGGCCTCTGCCTTCCACAGTCCTGAGATGACAAGCATGAGCAACTGTGCCTGGCATAGAACCAGCTTTCATGTTGATATCTAATGTGTAAAAACCTGGCTGTTAATGAGATTTTTCATTTCACATGTTCCAATGGGTTTTATTTATAGTCCCGAATAAAAAACTCAAAAGCATGGTCATGGAAATGAGATTCCATTACTATACTTTGTGAAAAATTTACCCTTCAAGATTAATTACATGTTAACTCATCAGCACCTTTGTAAATAAAGAAAATGTGACATCTATGAAGATGAAGAACTATTAGGAGATCACAGGTCAACACTAGGGCTCTTCCCACTTTAAACAGGGTTTGTGAGGACAATCTGTGTGGTCAGGTGCACACATTCCTCCTACTCTCCTCAGTATTCTCATTCTACTCCTTCCTGCTTCCTCTTTAGGTGAGGGTTTCTGATTACACTTGCCCACAGGTCTCACATAAGGATGTTGTAACATGAGGGTCCACCTTAAAGTGGGGATTTGTGGAGAGGGGAGTCTTGTGATGTCTGTTCAGATGCACTGTTGTTGGGCAGTTCATCTCAAATACTTTATTTCTTGTGTGTCACTTGAAGCCTGATACTATTTTGTTAATAATATGGATACTTGCAGTGACAGGCACTTTAAAATATATCAGTGAATTTAACTCTCCCAACACCATGATGAGGTAAGCCTGAGAGCCTTATTTTTGGACAAGTTGTGTAGCTTTGTTAATGTCACACAAATTTTTATGATGCATTTCAAATCTTAACCTTGAAATCTTCCTCTAAAATGTATACGTTTATCTCATATTCTACTTTGTCTCTCTGACCACATCCCCAAGGTACATGTCCTATTATAAGTCCATTTTCTACTTGATGACACAGAAATTACACAAATAGGTGGCCTTCCCTGTCCTCTGCTTTACCCTTGACTGGGGTGAGGTTTTCTGAGGGAGCTGGAGCAGTGGTAGATCCTGACCACTCCTCATCTGGAACATTTGTTATATACAGATAATCCTCAATTTTGCAGCTGTACTTTCTTTGTCCTAATTATTCTTCTCGAATTTCTCTTACAGGTTTGTGTAGTACACTAAAACACAATGCAAATATTGATAAGAATAAAATTGTTGTCTTCCTATGAAAAGGTAACAAAACTTTTTTTCTAATTTTATGAGAAATACATGCTCTAAACGAAAGCCAAATCATATAGATATCTATGAAATATAAGTCTTTTCTTGCATTCCTTCCTGCCGAACTCATTTTCTTCTTAGAAGGAATTGTTGTTAGCAGGTTTGTGTTTATTTTTCCTGGATAATTTTTATAAATTTATAAATACATATAAGTTTTTTAAAATAAATTACACCATACTGCATTTTTTAAAATTTTGCTTTTTCTCAGACTATGTATTATTGATATATTTCCATGTTAGTACACATGATTCTAACTTAAGTGTACTCTAAAGAAAGGGTGCATTCTAATCTTTGTTTACCTGCTTAATAAAAATTTAAATTTTTATTTTCACTATTATAAAAAATGCTGCAGTAAGATCCTTGTACATAATTTTCTACACTAATATCTGTTCAGCTTGCTTTGCTTTCCTTTTGTCTTTAATATTTATGTTGGAAGAATTATTATTTGAATCATTAGGGAAATTTATTTTCTCCCTGAATAAAAGCACTTATAAAACTGGATTCAGGGTTATACCTCTCAGTATTCTGGCAGAAAAGCATGAAATATAGTGAGTATTGCTTGCTCCATTAGTTTTAACACGTCAGAATATTCATAGAAATTTAAATATTTGAATTGTTCTACCCTTTTTGTTCAAAAAAATATGACTTATCTTTAAAAGTTCTGACTCCAGAGACTATTGATTAGACTTCAGAGATAATAGGTAATGCTGTTATGTCTTTTTCCATTCAGCTATAGGCTGTATCTGATATAGATCATAGAATTTTTTAAATTAGAAAGTATAGTTTTATTTAGAAAGCAAATTAGAGAAAGAGAGAGAGAGAGGAAATAGATTTACTTCCCCAAGATAGGGAAGGGGGTTAAAGCTAAAAAACACAGCAGTGGTAACCCAGAGAGCCAGGTGAACACACAGGAGTTTAACAAAGCCATGGCTATATTACAGAAATTAATGTGGTCTCATAGATGAATAGACAGAACCAAAAATTTAAAGTAATCAAGATAAGCATCTACAACAATGATTCTTAATAATTTCCTTAGATTCCCCCAACTCCTTATGATTCCTAGTTGAAATTCACCCATGGATGAAGAGATGTGGTTCTGTTTAATAATGTTATGTTAGCAATTTCCAAATCAACATGGAAGAGGCACACTGTTTTTGCAGTTTTCTTTGTTGTACTGCCTTTCTTTGCTTGTGTTTGAAGGGAATACCAGATTCCAAAAAGTATTGGAAAGTGTTTCCTCCTCTTCTACTATCAGAACAATATTGAGTATTTGAAATGGTGTTAAGTATTTTTAAACACTGGGTTAAAAATTCAGTAAAAACTATTTGGGCCTGTATTTTTATTATTTAGTTGGCTTTTTTTTTTTTTTTAGTTGGAGTCTCACTCTGTCGCCCAGGCTAGTGTGTAATGGTGACGCTCATGGCTACCACAGCCTTGACCTGCTGAGCTCAGGCAATCCTTCCGCCTCAGCCTTCCAAGAAGCTGGAACTACAGGCTTGCCACACCCAGCTAATTATTTATTTATTTATTGTTGAGCTGGAGAACTTTGCTGTCCAATTTTCAAGATGGTGGTGAGGTGTCTCTTTTGTGTTCTCCAATGGAGCTCTGCCTCTGGGCTCACTTGCTGTGCTCTCTCTGCAGTCCTTGGTGCAACAGCCAGGTGCTGCAGTGGTGAGGCAGAGCTTGGAGCTGGCAGTCACTTTGCAGCTTCTTCCCGGAAGGGCTTTACTGACTGAAAAAAATAAAATGGCACTCAGCTTGTGCACCCTGGGAAGTGCTAGGGTCCAAGCAGAGCAGCTGTGGCACCAGCCACTTCACCAGGAGAGCCCTGGCCACTTGCTCTGGAGTCCCCACTCAGTCAGCCACTCACACACCTAATTCCTCAAAGAAAATTCCTCATGCAAAATCTTCCATACTCTCAGTCACACTGAGACTTGCAAAGTCCGACTGGCTCCACCACCAACATCTTCTGCCTCCCAAGTTTTAACCTGAGCACACTGTCCCCAATAAAATCAGTAAAATCAATTACATTATAGAAAGTGAAAGGAAGGATAACACCAAAATATTTTCAATGGTATTTGCCAGTTGTAGGAGGAAAATGAAATGTACCAATTAAAATGTAACTAAATACACTACTGTGAATAACATCTTCATTGTGCTTTCTTAACACTGTTAAATTTCATCTTAAAACATCAGTGAAATGTATTACTAGGTGAGAGACCCAAGAGATTAAAAAAAAAACTCAAAGAGAACTATTACTATATGAATTACTACCCCATGTTCACTGTATTTGTTTGCAGTGTTTGTACTTAGAACTTTGTTAAGCTTTTGTTTGTCCCAATTGCCATGCTGGCTTCTTCTGCTTCTCTATCGGGCTGTAAAAGTTAAGCGATAAGCCCCTTCCGGACATTCTTTTGCTTAAATTGTGATAGCCTCTGTGGCGTCTCTCTCCTGGTAAGCTCGGTGTTGTTTCAAACCTCCTGCTCGTATGCCAAAGTTAATTTATGCGCAGTGACTGTGTAAACCTAGCTTATCTGGCATTCCATTCCGCCCGTTTGGCAGTTACTTGTCCATCACAAGTAACTAAGTCTGAGCCTGTGCAAATCGAACTCAAATCAGCCAATCAAAGTCTTTGTAACTGCGTCATATAGTTTTTATCCAATCCTGTGTGCACAAGTTTGTAAAGCCACCCCACCCCTTCAGAATTATGTATAAAAGGTGCATGTTAGCCTGGGTCGGGTCTCTTGTCCCTGAAGCTGCTGCATTGGCTTCAAACGTGAGCCCAGACTCGAGCCTGAATAAAGACCCTCGTGTGTTTGCATCGGAGCTGACTCCTTGGTGGTCTCTCGAATTTTGAATTTTGGGTTTAACACTAGGCTAAATAATGAGCACTTTATAAACCTGGAACAGTGTACCCTATGCTAGGTCTAGAAACAATAACAGGAAAGGAAAAAAGGAAGATTCTGAACCAGAAGCCATTCAATTTTAGTGAAATTTACTGAGAAGCAGAGAAAACAGGTTTACTTTCAGATTTTAAATCATTCTCTCACACATAAAGCTTTATATTTTGGGGGGAACCAGCCCCTGAAGAGAGATTTAGAGGGTCCCTTGGAAGGTGTGATGGCATCGGCGATTATTCTGGAAGGATAGATATTAAAAGAAAGAAAGAAGCTGGACTCTGTCTAGTGCAGAAGCCGTTTACTGGGGGTTTACAGCGTGTATTTATCCCAAATTTTACACAGGCAGTCTTACAAGTCTTCCACATGAACACAAAGCCAGGTGCAGGAGGGGCACCCCCCCACCCACCAGGTGTTTCCTCAGGCATGAGGAAGAACAATCTCAATTAAATCACAAAACTTTTACATGAACACAAAGCCAGGTGAATGAGGGGCATCCCTCACCCACCAGGTGTTTCCTGGAGTAAGAGGAAGGGCAATCCCAATTAAATCACAAGACATTTACATGAACATAGAGCCAGGTGGATGAGGGGCGTCCCCACCCAGCAGATGTTTCCCCAAGCATGAGGAATGAGGATCCCAAAACTATCTCACTGTTCCTCATGCTTGGTTAATATTTCTCAAAAGCAATACAACAATTCTAATGTCATAATATTCTAATAATCAATAACTTTTAAAACCTATGCATACGCAACACCTAATAACCAACCTAAATCCCAATTCCTCTCTATTTTACGCTAATTCTACCTACACTATAGAAACTCTTAATTATAGCCCAAACCAATTCCTAAGGAATGTGGCTCAGTCAAAAGATCACACTGGGCTGTTTCTGGGAACAATTGATTACAATCTCTTAACAAAATGACTGTTCCGAAATCCTATAAATCTATTTTAACTTTTATAAAAGTTTCTAATTCCTAATCCTGATCATCAGCAATAAAGCTTCTAAAAAATAAAACCCAAATATAAACTGTAAATTGTATTAAAGCCAAAACCACAAATGTAGAAAATGGAAACAATGTAATTTCTAAAGTTAGCTGTATTCTTATTAAACCTCAAAATATCATGTTTGATCATGCTTGAACTGACATAATTCACTGACATAGCATAACCTATTCTACAACACTTTCTATGAATAAAATAAATTCGATTTCTATAATAAGTAGAAAAAACCCTATACTAACTATAGCTAAAACCCAGTTTTAAAAAAAGCAGCCTGGTCCAAAGTATGCGCTGGGCCCTTAGGAATGTGGCCCAGCCCAAAGTTCATGCTTGGCCTTTAGGATGTGGCCCAGCCCAAAGTTTGTGCTGGGTTGTTTCTAGTAGCTCTAGATACTTATCTGTATTATTAAGGTTGAAACAGCACTTTATATGTATATACTAATTCTACAAATATACTATTAAATCTTGAAAGAAGCTTGTACTGTATTAAAGTCTCCCAAATGTGACCTGAGTTTGAGTTATGTTAAGTTTAATGCCGAAACCGCAGTCTGTGAGAAACGGGAACAATGGACTCCTAAAGTAAGCCATGCCTGTCGTATTCTCAGAACTTCATGCTTAGATCATCAAAGTCCCTGCTAGTGGATCATGCCAAACAGCAAAGAAGGGGAGAGGGAATGGGCCTTCAGCTCCTGAACATGTGCTAGTGGTCTCCAGGTCTGTAGCCTGCCTGGATTCCTAATGCTCAGCTAGTCCTCCACAGCCGGCTCCCAACAATATTTGTTATATTTCATACAATGCCAATTAAAACTAAAAATTTGAATATGTATTGCAGACCAAGAAGTACAATGTGTCCATAAAAATATATGTTTTCTTTAAGGTAATATTTCCCTGTCAGCAGGCCCATACCATCCCACTCCTCATCAAAAAATAGAAAAATGTAATCTCCCATCTCGCTTGCATAGAGGTTACCTGGGCTTTACCCTGTAGCATATCAATCGATGTGAAGGCTAAAAGACAAGCTGTGGAACGGAAGTCTATGTATGGACTCAGGAATTTACTACTGCAACAATGAGAACTGCCTGAACTTCTGTAGTAGGTATCAACCCACTGGGATAACTGTAAATACGTTTTGCTAAACATCAAAAACTTGCTATGTTATAACAGCAGCTATAATGGCCTTTATCATAATATTCATTCTTATAGTCAATACTTTGGATACAAATACTAAAAATACTTAACTCCATAGGCTCCTATCCTCTCATTCCCTCCTCTTGCTCTAGACACGTAGGGACAGCTCCATGCCCCATGTGCAGCAGAAAGTAACTATAGAAGCTTGACCTTCATCCCATTCCCAGGTACAAATAAGAATATTTTTACAATAGCAAGAAGTGGGAATGAAAGGTGGTACCTATAGAAACCTAGAAGAAACTTAGCTTATTCTTAATCTTTTTGCCTCAGCATAACCATCAGAAAGCATTCATTCTACTGCAGGACAAGTGGCCGCCTATTCCATCCCGCGCCCCCCCCCAAATCTCTTTCAAATGGAAGACCTGGACAACCTTTCAATTCATGGTTTAGCATACTAATCTCTAGTAAACTTTTAGGTTTCTTGTCAAGGCTGAAGATCAAAGATCACCCTTTGGCTGGCCAAAGTCATGAAAATAATAATACTACGGCATTTGTCAAGGAGTTTGTGAGTTGCAAATGTCTGAGTCTGTGAATTGCAAATGCTTAACAAGTCTCTTGCAAAAAACACCCCCCCTTTAACCTTTGTGACCTGGCTGACCTACTGACACAAATAAAACCCACCATGGCAGCAATCATGTGACTAACCCACCCATCTGCCTGCTGTCCATCACCTGACGTCAGTACCTGCAATTGCCTGACCCTTTGTGATGATGTGAAGCAGACCACCGCCCAAATCATCTTAATGATCTTTACCCATCAAGGGGAGTGGTTAAAAGGACTCAACAACAAGCGACCAGCAGCCCTTGTTTTGTTAGACTCTGGTGTGGCCATGTGCTCTTGGAGCTATGGCTGTCGCCAGGCTTCCTGACTTTGGCCCCCTCCCCACCTTGGGGAAGTGACTCTTCTTTCTCCCTTCTCTTTCTCTCTCTAATTTACTTTTAAATAAACTTTTCTTTCTTTGCAAAAAAAAAAAAGAAATATACATATATACATGTTTTCACAATAATCAAGATTCAAAAAGGTATACAATCATCATAATGACACAGTAACTACAATAAAAAGAGACGATAAACTTATTAGGGCACAAACAAGCCTAATCAGATCCAAAAGGATTGAAATTTTACAATGTACTTTTTTCTCACCTCAAGGAAATAAAATTAATTTAATTAAAATTAAATTGAAATTAAAAGCAGAAGGCAGGGCCGGGCTCGGTGGCTCAGCCTGTAATCCCAGCACTTTGGGAGGCCGAAACAAGTAGATTGCCAGAGCCCACGGGTTCAAGGCCAGCCTGGGCAACTTGGCGAGACCTCGTCTCTACAATAAATCAAAAATTAGCCGGGCGTGGTAGCGCGCGCCTGTAGTTCCAGCTACTTAGAAGGCTGAGGGAAGGATCACCGGAGCCTAGCAGGGCAAGGCTGCGCTGGCCAGAAGCGTGCCGCTGCACTCTAGTCTGGGCGACAGAGTGAGACTCCAACTCAAAAAAATAAATAAATAAAATTTTTAAAAAACAGAAGGCAAACGAGAAAATCCAAAATTATATGCAACTTAAGCAATATACTCACACTCTTATTCAAGATTCAGAACATTTGGGATGGGCATGTTGGCTCACACCTGTAATTCCAGCACATTAGTAAGCTGAAGCAAGTGGGTCGCTTGACCCAGGTGTTTGAGAACAGCCTGGGCATCATAGCAAGTCTTCATCTCTACAAACAAAAAAAATTAAATTAAAATTAGCTAGGTGTGGTAGCATGCTACCCATTTTTTTTTTTTTCTTTTTTTTTTTTGAGTTGGACTGTTAGACCTCACCATCTCTTCTTACTTTATTTCACTCATGTTTAATTTCCTTTTTAATCTATCTTTCCTCCTGTTCTCACTACTTAAGAAGTTTCAAAAACTGTAACAAATTTCCTAGTGGTTTCTCTGAACGGCTGGTTTGGGAAAGAGGTAAGGAACGAGTTACCCTGGGTTAAGACCATTGGCCATGAATATTTGCTTTCTGCACAAATACTTCGATCAATCCTTTGCAAATGAAAATCCTGTCCATCAGAGTTTCCACCAAAGGTGAGAATTAAAAAAAAAATAGAAGCCATGAAACATGAATCATAAGAATTAAAAGTGCTACTTTCTGAACTTAAAATTAGTTTTTACTTCCTAAA